>NC_091083.1:16969696-17272727 GCF_032405125.1 Capricornis sumatraensis
AAGCACTCGAACTGCTCACCTGCCACAAGAAATCCCATGAAACCATTAGCAAATGGAAAATTTATCAAATGCTGCCACCAGAATGCAATGCTATCCAACTATACCTTAATAGGCTAAGAAGCTGATCAAGCCTGAATGACAATGAGCATTAGTTTCCATGGAATGATTCAGAAGTAATGAACACTCAACCACATATTATTTGCAAAAATTCTTTTCATCAGCTTACAATGTACTTCTGACTTTGAGAGCATGGAACATAATTTGTGCTGTGTATAGAGAAATAGACTCCTGTTCAACATGAATTCCCACAATGCAATTCAGCCCAATCCATTTCAATAAAAAACATTTAATATGTTTAGGACACAGTGCTTAGAGTTTAGCAGTACTTATGTGATCCATCATAAAAGGATACATTGTAGAACCAAAATATTTTAGCAACATGGAGCATTAAAAGTGAAAAATATGACTGGATTAAATGATGCATAAATGTCATATAAAATGAGTTTCCTTTTAACCTTGACTAGTTTTGAACATAAATATTTACACTGTAAAAGCCCCAGGCAATCAGTAAAAATTTGGGAATAATCTTTAAATTTGTTGTCAATGCCACAGTTTATTTAAAACTGGGAAGCACCCCTTACCAGTGAAAAAAGTTGAAAAAAAAAAAAATAGACTACTCTTCAACATTATTACCCAGCTCTAGAATAAATAAACTGAATAATTGTATTCTACTCCCTTTATTTAGAAAGAATGCATTTCTTAAAAGTTAAACCCTACTATCATTAATCAAAACTGAGATATTTGCTATTAAATAATTAGACTATATTTAATGAAAAACTTATAATCAGTCAAGCTCACTGTTGGAGAAGGAAATGGCCACCCACACCAGTATTCTTACCTGGAGAATCCCATGGACAGAAGAGCCTGGCGGGCTGTAGCCCATGGGGTCACAAAGAGTCAGACACAACTGAGCGACTAAACAGCAAGCTCACTGAAATTTCAACTCCATGAGGACAGACAATATGTCTTGTTCTCTGAGAAATCTCCGTTTTAGAGAAGAGTGATTAACAAAACACCAAAGTGCTACTTAATGAATTAATGTGATGGACTCATTACGTAAGCCAGACAAAGGAGGAGGCTTTGAAATCGAGGTAACTTTTAAAAATAATTTAATGTTAACATTTTAAAAAGCAGTTGAATATTACATATTTACTATGCCATTGTTCAGTCGCCAAGTCATCTCTGACTCTTTGTGACCCAATGGACTGCAGTATGTCAGGCCTCCCTGTCCCTCACCATCTCCCAGAGTTTGCCCAACATCATGTCTCTATGATTATAAATTAATAGTAAATGCTTTATGGGGAATATTTCAAAATATTAATAATCAGTTACTTAAGGGGAAAGAAATATATTTTCCACTCCCACTCAATTATAATTTTACACTTTCCAAATTTTTCTCAGTGAGCATAGTTTTCAATCATAAAACAGTTTTTAAAAACATCCTTTCACTTTGCAAAATGACTAGTAATGTGAACAACTACTCATGCTGATTGGTAAAAAAGGGCAATTCAAAGAGGTAGAAATCAAGAGGAAAATGGACCTTTCCTGTGTTTCACTGAAAAGAGAGTAGAATATGGTTAAAATAAAAAGAGAACTTTCCTGGACTCACAGGTGGCTGTGGGGTATGCCTGTGTGAAAGGCAGTAGTTCACCGTGGTAAGGACAGATTTGGGAGCACAACTTTCTGGATTTGATTTCTGTTTCTGCCTCTGGCTTTCTCTGTGAGCCTGAGGAACCTAGAGACTCAGGCTTGTGTTTCAGAAATCTAGACTGAATTTACTTAAACTCTCTATTTCTCTATTTGTGAAATGGGGGTAACATTAGTACTTGCTTCCTACTGTGTGGATTACTGAATATACCGTTTGTTAAAGCCTTTACAACAATGCCTGGCAAATGTTAAATGCTACATAAATGAAAGCTCTTACATGAACTATTATGCACTCTATGCAAGGGACCACAACAAAACAAATAGATGTGTTTGTCTCCTTCTTTGTCTTTTAACTTTGCTTAACCCCTTTCCGGTCTAGAGCAACCCTTCCCCTCCCCTCTTCTTGTTTTGCTCAGTGCTGTGTCAGGTCCGGGACATCAAATACTCCTCTGTATATATGTCTACCCAGTCTGTATTATCCAAGCACTATATTTGTGAATTACTCCCCACACAAGCTGGAGCCACCTGCAATTCCCACATGTGATCAACCACGAAGGTGTTATGATAAGATATATAGACTCCTTGTTGTATATAGATTTTGCTATGACATTGCTCTGCATACAACTACTCAGAAAAGCATTTCAGGCATTTTTGGCACCCTAGTTAAAAGACACAGAAAAAATGGGTTACTGCCTCAGCACATGCCCCATAAAATAATAAGAGGTATATATCTAGAGAATCAACTATATCCTTTTTCAGGGTGATGAGTTCTTAGAACCGACAAGGCACTGGGCACGATTTCCAAAATGTAGACCAGTGTCAAACCCATTCAAATCTGAGATCCTGTAAGATTTCCCATACTTAGCATATCAGCTCTTTAGTCTTTATTAAATGTTTTCTATGTTAATGCAAAAAGCAACATGCTATTGCTCTTTAAAGTAATACCTCCAAATTCTTATCAAAATGTTAGAGTATTCTTAGTCAGTGGAAAGTCACAGCAGAAGGGAAACGCAGATTCCCATGCACATTTTATCTAACACTATTTCTCTAGAGAAAAGTATTCTTCTCTTAGCTTTAAATGGAACCTATACAGAGAAGTGTTAAAGGAAAGAGATACCAAATTCAACCTAATCAAATTACCCAAGCATAGTGATCAGTAAAAACGGTGGATATCATCACCATTTTTCTCTAACCCCAGGGCAGAGAAAGGGACCTGTGATTAGTGTCAATAAGTCTAGGGTTAATACTAATGTTTCAGTAGTATCAGATAGTAGTAGTAGTAAAGATAACCAAAGGCTAGATGTCTCAATGTGTGATTCTTCAATGCCCAAGAAAGACCACCCAGGACATCTTTTGTCTCTTCTCCAATTTTCAAGATTGAGAAAAAAAATTAAGATGCTTAAAAAGTAAGGTCAAATTTTGGAGAACAGTGTGGAGGTTCCTTAAAAAAAACAAAATAGAGTTGCCATATGATCCAGCAATCCCACTCCTGGGCATATCCAGAGAAAATTCTAATTTGAAAAGATACATGCACCCAATATTCAAAGCAGTACTACTACTATAGTCAAGATTTGGCAGCAACCTAAATGTCCATCAACAGATGAATGGATAAAGTAGATGTGATATGCATACACAATGGAATATTATGCAGCCATTAAAAAGAATGAATAATGCCATTTGCAACCACATGGATGGACTCAGAAATTATCATACTAAGTAACTCAGAGAATGACAAATATCATGTGCTGTTGCTTACATGTAGAATCTAAAAAATGATACAAATGTACTTATTTACAAAACAGAAATAAATTCATGGACAAAAAACAAACTTATGGTTACCAATGTGAAAAGAAGGGGGAGGAATAAATTGTGAGTCTGGCCTTAACAGATACACGCTATTATATATAAAGTAGATAAACAATAAGGACCTACTGTGTAGGACATGGAACGATATTCAGTATCTTGTAATAACTTATAATGGAAAAGATCTGAATATATGACTCACTTTCCTGTATACCTGAAATATTGTATCTATATATTTTTAAAAGTATGCTCAAGTCCCTTGAGCAAGATATCATGCTACAAGAATAGAAAATCTAATCAGAGTAACCAGTCTCGGAGCAGTCTCGGAGCTCTAGGAATTTATGCAATAGTCTAACACAAAAACTCATCTTAGGATGAGGACATAAAGGAAAGGAAAGTGATCCCAACAACTAGATTTTAGGAAAACTCCACCTTGATAAATAGCAGGAAGACTGATGGTGGACTATTTGGAAACCAACAAATTTTATGAGATTATCTGTAGTTATCTTGAATGTGGTTCAAGCTCTAAGATTTGCTGCTGCTTAGAAAAGGGGATTGCATTCTTCTACACAGCTCACTGTATGTTGAGTGTGATCTTGAATGAGTGGAAGAGGAATAAAATTAATAGTAAATCAGCAAGAAAAACATTAAGTCCCAGGATATCTTCCTTTTTGGAGAATCCTTTTCTCTGAGTCTACTTCCCAAAGTAGTAGCCATATATTTTTTCTTTTTTTTTTAAGTCAAGCAAGCAGAAAAGCAACTTGCCTCTGAATTCTTTGTTGCACTCTGATTTCAAAACCTGTTATTCTCTGATGTTATATCTGAATTTTGTAAAGAAACATTAAGAATATAGATCTTCACTAATTAGAAGCTGAAAAAAATCTCATATCCTTCATTTTAAAAGATGCACTTTGAAAGGGTGTGTGTATATGTGTATTGGAATTGCTTATGGAAGTATTAATGTAATTCATTTTGTTCAAGGCTTTAAAAGTATTGTTTTGACAAGATCAGGAATTTTATTCAGTTTAACCCTGCTTTATGCAATGATATACAGATGAACCTTTACCTATCTGCCAGGCTTTTTTTCCTCAGCTTAGTCTATTGCCCTCAAAGGGAAGTTTAAATTAAAAAAAAAATGCTGTGGCATTTCACCACGCAGCCCTCAAAGTGAGAGGTGAAAGGCACAGATAGCGTTGCTTTTGCTTTATAATCTCGACCATGTTTCCACTTCCTGCCACGTAGCAGTATGATTAAGTACACCAGCCTTGGCTCTCAGCTTTATTTTGCTTTAAATGATACCCAGAGGCTGGCTACTCAATAACTTTCTTTTTCCCTATTTTAAATCAGTGTTGTCCTGATATTGAAACACATCTACTCTCTTCCTGGCTCTGGTTACTTAACCACTTTGAATTAATCTGTCTTGGTCCACATTTTTTTTGCAAGGGAATATATCAGGGAATGTAGAAAAATCATAAATGCCTCTTGATAATTATAATTATAAGAATACCCCTGGTGACTATCGTGATATTAAGAAAGTCTGTTTGGCTAGATACAAATCCCAATGCCATATGAAAAACTTTATATTTACATGAGATCTTTAAACAGTTACACTTCCATAAATTAGTCAGATAGCTTAAAAAAAAAATCACAACAACATTCTATGATTATATTTCCTGGAAATAAAATCTGCAAGAAACTTTAACATTCTATTATTTGAATTATTGTAGCAAAAATCAAGCACAAGACCATTCATTGAAACTCTGATAGTTGATGGATCTTTGAACTGTTTGTATTATGGTGAAATTTAAATATGATTTAGATAAAAGATATTGGTATGTTTATTCAATTAAAACAAAAATTATTTCTGAAGAACATAGTAAATGCAAGTCATTTAAAAGCTTGAAAGATAATAAGTCATATTGTATTCAAAAATAAACATTTGTTGTATGATATATTGTGGGAAGAAGGATTTGATAAGTCTACACATAACTCTAATTCAGAATATATTGTTAAATAACCACTGGAAAGGTGAGCTCAAATGCTCTAAAGTATTGAATGAGAGAGAAATCTTGAACCATAATTGAAATTTCCTCAGTTTATAGTATGTTTATGAATTACAAGATTATAACTTGAAAATAGTTTTCAAAATATTTTCAGGTAAACTGACCATATTAAAATAAGGTTAAATTCAAATAACTGATTTATTACAAATAAGTACCTGGAGCACTATTTTATATATATACATATATTTGTGGGCTATAAAATATCCACATATATTTGTGGGATATAAAATAATATATTATGTTACTATTCATTTACTTTGTAAGTAACCAAAAATTTCAAATAAATATTTCCCCTGAATATGATTTAGTATAAACAAGAGGAAAACAGTGAAAACTGATACTGAAGGTGGATTTTTCTAAAATATTTTTCAATACTTGACAGATCAGATAGTAAACTTTCAGCCAAAATTCTGCACTTTTTATCCATAATCTATTCAAATTTCTCCTTTATTTTTCATAAATTATTTAGTTAAATAGCATTTTTGATCATGTTTCTTGAAATGCCATTTAATTTTGTCAAAGTTTTCATAACTATATCTGTATTTAGAAGAAATTTACCTTCAAGTGTTAATAGTAGTCTCTATTACTTAATCTTCTTTAACAACTATAATTTCATTTTCATATACTTATTTTTTTAGGAGATAAGTAGATTCTGGCAATTGAAATCCATCTGTAACCTACCCCCTTGATTAAAAAAGAAGTCAATTATTTTAAAAGAGCACATCTGTTTTAGAATCAAACAATGTAAGGTAAAAATTATATTTAACAGTGTAAGCCAGTCCACAAGGCTGATATGATCATCTATTAGGTTTTTAAACTGCTGCCAAGAAACATAAACTATATTTTATTCTTCCAGGATTTAGAAGCAATGCAGAAATATTATAATAATCCTTTGAAAAGGAAGGAAGATAGAAAGGCAGGATGATAAGAGTGCAAGCAAGGAAAGGAGGGAGGAAATGTGTGACTAAAGGAAATAAGTAGTACGTCTGCATCTTTTTCTAAATGTTTATCACATATTTTATATTTTAGTTATCTTCATATATATTAGCTTAAAAAGTTACTAGATATTTTTAGGAGCTGATTTGTTCATCTCTAAATATAGCAATTTCATGTGGCCTCTATAATGTCTTCAAACCATAGAAGTCTTATACTGCATAGCTTTATATTAAGTAAATGCTAAATTATTAAACCAATGATTTTGGAACTGGAGGAGTTTATAACAAGATCCTAAGAGACACCATGGTCTAAACTATACAGTTATGAATCATCAGTAGAATGCCAGGAAATTCATATATTAGGTGATCCATAAAGCGCATGTCAAAATATTTAGCAGAGAAATTCATCTCATCAAAAAATGAGTAGAAGACCCCAATAAACATTTCTCCAAAGAAGACATACAGATAGATAGGTTAAAAGCACATGAAAAGATGCTCAATATTACTAATTATCAGAGAAATGCAAATCAAAACTACAATGAGGTATCACTGCACACCGGTCAGGGTACATATATATATAATGGAATATTACTGTACAATAAAAAAGAATGAAGTAATGTCCTTTGCAGCAGCATGGATGGATCAAGAGATTAAAGACAAATATATATTATCACTTGTATGTGGAGTCTAAAAAAAGAAAGGGTACAAATGAACTTACCTTCAAAACAGAAATAGATTTACAGATGCAGAAAACAAACATGGCTATCAGGGGCTAAGGAAGGGGTAAACTGGGAGACTGGGACCCATGTATGCACACTACTATATATAAAACAAATACTAATAAAGACTTTTATATAGTACAAGTGATTTTAGTCAATATTCTGTAATACCTATATGGAAAAAAAATCTAAAAAAAGGATATATATATATACACACATACACACACATATATATAAATAATGACTATACTATGTGACTGATTCACTTTGCTACACACCTGAAACTTACAACATTGTAAATCAACTATACTCCAATTAAAAAAAAAAAGAAATATATCTCATGTGTATTAAGGATTTTACTTTCTCGGCAACAGGATATTGTATAAAATTCTACATAATTCAGAATCTGCAAATGAAAACAAACATAATTATCTTACTAGAGTTCCAGTCTTAACTTACCTAGAAATTGTTTGATGCTCATATACATACAATAGCCTAAAATCTCAGTGATAATGTCACATTTCCAAAAATGCAGGAATTGGGCAATTTGCAAATGAAATTTAGAAGGTTCACTAAATTTAAAACTTTTCACAGTCAATATTTTAAAAGGATTTAGCAGTCAACAACTTTTATGTTTTTATGTTCAGTAGCTCAGTCGTGTCTGACTCTTTGTGCCCATGAACTGTACACAGGCTTCCATGTCCTTCAACTTTCTCCCAGAGTTTGCTCAAGCTGATGTGAATTGAGTCGGTGATGCCATCCAACCATCTCATCCTCTGTCATCCCCTTCTCCTGCCTTCAATCTTTTCCAAAATTGGGCTCTTTTCCAATGAATTGGCTCTTTGTATTAAGTGGCCAAAGTATTGG
Organism: Capricornis sumatraensis; assembly: GCF_032405125.1. NCBI lineage: Eukaryota > Metazoa > Chordata > Mammalia > Artiodactyla > Bovidae > Capricornis > Capricornis sumatraensis. The sequence continues at coordinate 16,977,791 of NC_091083.1, forward strand.
AGCTTCAACTTTAGCATCAGTCCTTCCAATGAATATTCACGGTTGATTTCCTTTAGGACTGATTGGTTTGATCTCTTTTCACTCCAAGGGACTCTCGAGTATTCTCTACTACTACTTTTTGAAAGCAACAATTCTTCAGCTTCTAGTCTTCTTTATGGTCCAACTTTCACTTCCGTACATGACTACTGGGAAAAAAACATAGCTTCGATTATGCAGACCTTTGTCAGCCTAGTTATGTCTCTGCTTTTCAATACACTATCTAGGATTTCATAGATTTTTTTCCCAAGGAACAAGTGTCTTTTAATTTCATGGCTGCGATCACCGTCCATAGTGATTTGGGAACCCAAGAAAATAAAGTCTGTCACTGTTTCCATTTTTTTCCCCATCTATTTGCAATAACATGATGGGACCACATGCCATGATCTTCATTTTTTGAATTTTGAGTTTTAAGCCAGCTATTTCCCTCTCCTCTTTCACCTTTAACAAAGGCGCTTTAGATCCTCATCAATTTCTGCTATTAGCATGGTATCATCCACATATCTGAAGTTATTGATATTTCTCCCAGTCAACAACTTAGGCTGGCCCAATAAACTAATATTATAGTCAGCTTTACCATTTTTACTCTTGGTCTTAATAATTATTCTTATTGGAATTTTTTTATAATCAAACAAATTAGCAATCACATAGAAATAATTCCAACCTTTGTGGTAAGAATATCAGCCTCAATACATTATTTAATTTCTAGAACATTATCTTTTCTGGAATTCTTTAGAGTGGTGCCTACATGGGAACAGGTACTGCTTTTCTAAAATATGAACACTCTAAGAATTTACTAGAGATTTGTACTAAACTTATGAGAAGCGAGTTTTAATGCCATATCTTTTCTATATTTGCTTTCCTAATTTACACTGTTCTTACACTTCCTTCAAACTTCTACTGTTAATATTCTAATGCGTCTTGGTTGGTTTTTTGAGTTATGTGTCTCTCTATTAATCTTTTCACATTAAAGCAAGACCTCTTGAGGTTTGGCCCTAGAATGATGGTTTTTAGCCTCAAACAAGTCAGGCTAATACGGTCAAGTAAATGCTGTAGATAAATCTTACCTCATTCTACTTAAAAATACATGTTAATGACCAAGAGAGATATAACAAACTTTGTAAAGTTGACACAGTCTACCAGAAAAAAGACACTGTAACACATATTTAGTTCAGTTTCAGCTCTGTTCAGTTCAGTGGCTCATTCATATCTGACTCTTTGTGACCCCAGGAACCGCAGCACGCCAGGCCTCCCTGTCCATCAGCAACTCCCAGAGTCCACACAAACCCATGTCCATTGTGTCAGTGATGCCATCCAACCATCTCATCCTCTGTTGTCTCCTTCTCCTCCTGCCCTCAATCTTTCCCAGCATCAGGGTCTTTTCAAATGAGTCAGCTCTCCGCATCAGGTGGCCAAATATTGGAGTTTCAGCTTCAACATCAGTCCTTCCAATGAACACCCAGGACTGATCTCCTTTAGGATGGACTGGTTGGATCTCCTTGCAGTCCAAGGGACTCTCAAGAGTCTTCTCCAACACCACAGTTCAAAAGCATAAGTTCTTCAGTGCTCAGCTCTCTTTATAGTCCGACTCTCACATCCATACATGACCACAGGAAAAACCATAGCCTTGACTAGATGGACCATTGTTGACAAAGTAATGTCTCTGCTTTTTAATATGCTGTCTAGGTTGGTCATAATTTTCCTTCCAAGGAGCAAGTGTCTTTTAATTTCATGGCTGCAATCACCATCCACAGTGATGTTGGAGCCCAGAAAAATAAAGTCAGCCACTGTTTCCAATGCTTCCCCACCTATTTGCCATGAAGTGATGGGACCAAATGCCATGATCTTAGTTTTCTGAATGTTGAGCTTTAAGCCAACTTTTTCACTCTCCTCTTTCACTTTCACCAAGAGCTTTGTAGTTCCTCTTCACTTTCTGCCATAAGGGTGGTGTCATCTGCATATCTGAGATTACTGATATTTCTCCCAGCAATCTTGATTCCAGCTTGTGTTTCTTCCGGTCCAGCATTTCTTATAATGTACTCTGCATAAAAGTTAAATAAGCAGGGTGACAATATACAGACTTGATGTACTCCTTTTCCTATTTGGAACCAGTCTGTTGTTCCATGTCCAGTTCCAACTGTTGCTTCCCGACCTGTATACAGGTTTCTCAACAGGCAGGTCAAGTGGTCTGGTATTCCCATCTCTTGAAGAATTTGCCACAGTGTATTGTGATTCACACAGTCAAAGGCTTTGGCATAGTCAATAAAGCAGAAATAGATGTTTTTCTGGAACTCTCTTGCTTTTTCAATGATCCAGTGGATGTTGGCAATTTTATCTCTGGTTCTGCTGCCTTTTCTAAAACCAGCTTGAACATCTGGAAGCTCACGGTTCACATATTGCTGAAGCTTGGCTTGGAGAATTTTGAGCATTACTTTACTAATGTGTGAGATGAGTGCAATTGTGCAGTAGTTTGAGCATTCTTTACATTACCTTTCTTTAGGATTGGAATGAAAACTGACCTTTTCCAGACGTATTACAATCAAAATTACTAAATCCTATCCCATTTGAGGGCTTGCCTGTTGACTCAGTGGTGAAGAATCTGCCTGCCAATGCAGGTGATGCTGGTTTAATCCTTGAGTCAGGATGACCCCGTGGAGGAGGAAATGGCAACCCACTCCAGTATTCTTGCCTGGGAAATCCTATAGACAGAGGAGCCTGGTGGGCTCCAGTCCATGGGGTCGCAAAGAGTTGGACATGATTTAGCAACTAAACAAACAAAAACCAAACATTCCACTTGAAGCATTTTCTTTTACGTATTTGCACTCATGTTAATTTTCTATGATAACATTATTATTTTAAACTCATTTCCTCCCTGAGATTTAACTTTCATATTCCTTTCTTTAGGTCAACAAGTATTCATTTAAAAATTTTTAACTATTTTTATAATATCCAATGAGGAAAAAACACCAGAAGTGCCTTATTCTTCATCTTTTGTGTAATTCAGAATAGCTGGATTTATTTGCCTCCTATTATCTACACAGAGCTTAACTCTGAGTAGACTCAAAATACACACAGGAATTTCAGAAGCTTGTCAGTGACCAAGAACACAAAAAGATAATGAAAGTCATCTTGAGATCTGAAACATGCTGTCTTTTAACCACAAATACTTTAATTTACTGTCTGATGATACAAACCTCTAAAACAGTCATTAGCCTCTCAGTTAAAACACAACCTTGCATATATCTGAATCTGTCCTGTGTATTTCTTTTTTTTTAAATCACAAAAAATGGAGCTATCATTTGTAAAATAGATTTCTCACATTATATGTTTGACCACTCGCCAAAGTATTTAACTAACCTTTTTTAAAAAAAGTAGCACATTGCAAGTTCAACTAATTGTGTTGGAAGGATAAGATATATTCTTTTAAAATTGAAGACATCCCAGCCATCCTTAGCTCTTCTCATTTAACAGATGCAACCGTGCCATACAGGGCATCAAATGAGATTCCCTCATGTAAATAACCTCGTTTCAGAACTAGGTAATTATGGAAAGGGTGTATTACCCCCTCTGGTTTCCCTGGTGGCTCAGTGGTAAAGAATCCACCTGCCAATACAGGAGACACAGGTTTGACCCCTGGGTGGGGAAGATCCCCTGGAGAAGGGAATGGCAACCCATTCCAATATTCTTGCCTGGGAAATCCTAAGGATGGAGGAGGCTGGTGGGCTACCGTCCATGTGTCAGAAAGAGCTGAACACGACTAGCGACAACAATGACATCAACAATATTGCCCCCACACCCAGCTCAGTCTGCATGGTTCTACATATAGAATTTTTTAACTAAATATTCAAGATTTTTGTTTAACCAGAGACAATTTAAGCTTAGCAAATACCTTTGAAAAGTTTAATTTTTTTCCTCACCTTCAGTTTATATTAATCTTTAAACTGAATTGTTAATTGCTTAAAGACTATTCTTCCTACTTAAGGTTACAGATTTGGGCTTAGTTCTTTTATGCAAGTGAAACTATTGTTAGTCACACACTTAAAGACTATTTTAGCACTTATTTGAACTGCTTCCTGTCTACCACAACAGTTTTTCCATTCTTTTCTGCTATCAGCTGAAGATGAATCTGTTTTTGAGATTTGTTCCCAGAACAAAAATGAGGTGATGTAAGTTTGGCCAAGAAGTCAGTATTTTGAAGAGGAAGATATAGAAGTCAAAATTCAAACTAAATCACTCTCTGGGGACACAGGCTCTTGTTGATACACTAATAGGATTCATTAGTTCTTCTGAATTTCTATGGGAGATCTGTGGGCAGAATTCAACCAGGAAATGGTCTCCTCCAAACTTTGAACATACCAGGGGACAATAGTTGACAGTTTCCACTAAGTCATCCTGCTGACCCTCAAGCTCTGCTTTTAACTTCTCTAAATGAGTCACTCAGCTGCGGTTTTAATTAAGAAAAATCATGGGGCATGCAAAGATTGAGCTCAAATTTGTATACAACTGACTACCTTACAGATACAAATGATATTTTTCTGTATAATTCAAGGTCTGAATTTTTAAAAATTATCCTTAGGACAGCAGACAGTTGTTTTCATAAAAATGTTTTCATTCAAAAAATCTTCATTTATTAATTTTATCAGACGTATCAATTTATTCTATGTAATTATCACACTGCCTGAAGTCCCTTAGTCACTTAGAGAAAATAATTTCAATTCCTTTGGAAGCCTCTGCTCTTCCTTTCCTGGGTACTGTGGTGTAAATAAAATGGAGCTGATATTTTCTTAGAATATCAAGCAGTTTTTAAAACTTTAAGTCATTTTGTAACTATAGCAACTTATCTGACCCTAACAGTTTAAACTGATGCTTCTAAAAACTGGACTTGTTACTCTTAGAATTATGCAGACTATTTTAAAGGCTTGAATGTACATTGGACAACATAGTTACTTGTGGGGGGTTTGTTTGATAAAAATATGTTAAATATAGTAATGAATAAGCATAGAGGAATTTAGGTAAATGTGACAGATTTTAACAGTTTAGTAATAAGAACTGAGGGCACTCTGTTTTGCTCAAGAACAGAGAAGAGAGGAAAATGGGGGTATGATAGAAAATGCTCTTCTATAGAGGAATATAAATATATGGTGCTTGATTTAACTGAATTTACTTGATACTAGGAGACAGCCTCTGAGATGCATCTTAACCATTCTTGTAGTAAGTGAGATATTCTTAAATGGTCTTATGCCAGTGTAATTGATTAACAGAGCAAAGTAAAGACTTTGTTTTGGGGCTTTAGAGTTTTCAAGAAAGTTTGTCATCATTTAAGCAAGTGATTTTAAGAGACTCAATGTGGCTTTCACTTTTTAAAAATGGTTTTTAGAAGTTAAAATATCATCTGCAGATACTATAGATCACAACTACATTTTTTAATAAATCTACTTTTTTCTTTTTTTTTTTTTCTTCTGTAAATTTCTACCTGAGGTCAGCAGAAATTCACCCCAGTGCACAAATTAAAATAGAGGTACAGTAAAAATGTGATAATAAAAGGGGGCTTTTTTTTAAACCAATAAGTACAAAAAATCCATACTTACTGAGATCAATGAGAATATATAACAATGAGAATCAAATCAATTTGAGATGCTGGTTGTAGGGTCATTAATTAACTATTCATCCAAATTGTCCTTCTGTCATATACTTTCTAGAGTACAATGTTAGAATTAAGGACAAAACGGAAAGAACAGCTACATTGTGGGTAGGTACGAAGAGTCTATATATCTGTGACTTCTACACTCATGAGTCTGATTTGACAGTCTCTTTAATGCAAAGAGTTGACTCATTGGAAAAGACTCTGATACTGGGAAGGATTGGGGGCAGGAGGAGAAGGGGAGGAAAGAGGATGAGATGGCTGGATGGCATCACTGACTTGATGGACATGAGTTTGAGTGAACTCCGGGAGTTGGTGATGGACAGGGAGGCCTGGCGTGCTGCGATTCATGGGGTCGCAAAGAGTCGGACACGACTGAGCGACTGAAATGAACTGAACTGAACTGACTATAATGATTTTGGTAAAGTGTAGTGAGAATGACAGAACTGAGAAGACTCATGGAAACCACTTGTTCCAAACTCCTATTTTATAGTAGAGAATATGAAGCCGAAAAGGGCCATGATGTCCAAGGTTGCATAGTTTATAGAGAATATGATGGCTGTTTCTCAGAACCTAGTCTCTTTATATATAAATTATATCAAGTATTTCTGAAGTGAGGGCATATTGAAGAGTTTGATTCTAACCCACCATTCCTTTAAAGTCTTTTAAAAAGCATGTTTGTCTCATCAAATACTTCTACTTCAAAAGATTAAAAAAACTGAAAATAATGAGACATCATGACATGGCAGTTATTGTCTATTTTAGGAAACCTGTTGCTTGGTGTCAGAGAGAGTGGTCATGTGAATTTGTTAAACTGAAGATTTGGATCTTTTAAGATGGAAAATGGCCGGAATGCCAAAGATGCAAGCAAGCAGGAAAGTGATGGAGGCAGCAAGCATGGTGACCTGAGGGAAGCCAGCCTAGAACTGTGTATAGGAGGAAGGCGGCCTTGCAGCCTCAGCCACTTAGAGATGAGGACAGAGCGGTGAACCCATCCACCTAAAGAGCAGACTCACCAAATCTAAAACCTTATTGGAGTGACAACCAGTCCAGCCCATTTATGGACATCAGTTCGCTTTTTCATCACATTGTATAAAGTACAAAAAGCTTCATCTATATGCTTTCACAGTATATAAGATTCTCATAGCAATTTTTCCTGTTTCTGAAAATCTAAACAAAACCAAATATTATAATTTAAGAAGAAATCAACTTCTAAAATAACCTGCAGTAGTAGATCCAAACGATACCCATCTTTTCCACCACTTCTTTGAATAAGGAATTAAACGAGCTAAGAATGTACATTTAGAATGACAGCTCATCTAATCTGCAAAACTGATGCGTAGGATACAGGAAATGCCTCATTGGTATGCCTGGTTTCTCAGACAACTCAATTAGGGTCTCGAAACCACAAACCCATTTTCCTTATATGAATATTTCTACAATAGCAACATCACCTGTATGTACCAAGACCCTACTGCTGAACGCATATTCTCAGAATGAACTGTGTGCTTACATTGGGTGGATTGCTAACGTATAATTTCTCCTAATGAACATCTTCCAGATTTTTGGAAGAATCCCACAAAAGAAGGGGAAAAGGCAGCTCAATTACCATTTTAGTTTTGTGAAAATACTATTTTGGATTGGATAACAGATTAAAAATTAAAATTTCCAAAGCTCTAATATCCATGGAGAAAATATCTGCTAGCATTTAAAAGGACTGAGCAAGGTACTTACACTGCACTGCCAGGGGCCTGGAGAGTCGACCTCCTGAGTCCTCTTGACCAGCCATGAAGGGTTGTTTCATTAAGTGTGAAGACATCATTCTTATTTTGAAAACTGTGGGCAGAAACAGAAGCCCAGGTCTGATTTTTCCAGTCCTAATTCTAGAGGAGACTGAAGGTATTCTCTTTGAGAAAGCAATTATTTTTACTCACAGCTAAAACATTAAAATATCTTAGTTGATCAGTGGGCTGAGATTAAAAGGTTTCATTTTTGAATCATCAGATTGGGCTGTATAAGGGTAAGAGTTTGTAGGGCTTGTTTGGAGGAGTTTGCTAAGGTGCTCAGCTCCGAACATTTAAAAAAAAATGTTGACGTACTATCTCAATTTAAAACATTTCTTTGCAAACCCTAGTTATGGGAGAGGAGGAAAACAACAGCTACAATAGCAATTGGTTATGACTCTCTCCACTGAAACTGGACAAAATTTGCAATATCCCATTCTGGAACTCATTACCTTCTCCATTCTGACAATAGCAGAGGACTTAGTCTCACCAACTCAAGGAGGTTTAGAACACTTTCCCTCCTGACCATGTGAGGAACAAGCAAAACTAAAGAAGAGCTGAGTGTAGTAAGTGTGAAAGTCACTCAGCTGTGTCTGACTCTTTGTGACCCCATGGACTATACAGTCCACGGAATTCTCCAGGCCAGCATACTGGAGAGCGTAGCCTTTCCCTTCTCCAGGGGACCTTTCCAACCCAGGGATTAAACCCAGGTCTCCCACATTGCAGTCAGATTCTTTACCAGCTGAGCTACAAGGGTTGGGAGGCAATTAATTTCCTAGGGTCTTCTGTCTGTTCCTCACATATGTATTATGGGCAAGTAGAAGTTCATTTTTGTTCACCTGGGGTGAGGGAGAATTAACTGTCAATTAGAAGTGTACTCAGTGTGTATCTTGAGGGGGTAGAAAGAGGTCTTCATATAATAAGATCTACCCAAAGTGATAGAGCAGCTAATAATTTCCAACACATCAAAATACTCTTCAACGTTAAGCTCCATATAGGTATTCAGCCTTTTTTCTTTTTATATCATTGTCTGTTCCTTCTTTTCTTCATTTCTTTTTTAAGTCCCTCTTTCTCATTTTTTTTTCCCTGATTAGCTCATCAGAAAGACAGTAAATGACTATTTTTTTTTTCTATAGAGAAACACATCTATACTAGAATTGCATAATATCTTCTCAAGAAAAAAAATGTGTTATTTTAAACAATGCAGAGGATGGAGGATTCTTGTTAAAAAATATATTCATTTCTCTCACTACAATACTGAGAGACAAGCAGGAAAGAGATGCTCTTCTTATATTAGAGACTATTAAACTAAGATCTATGGAAAGTTGATTTGATGTTTTATGTTTATCTGGCCAGAAATTACAGAACCAGGTAGAATTTGTATCTAACTAGAGTGACACACTGTTTATCCTAATAATGACACCCTGCAAGATTCAGTGGCCCCTGTAACTCACTTTAAGTGTAGCATGGGCCTGCAGAAAAAGATCAACATCAGACCTTACAATAAACAGGATTTGTATACTGTGGTTCAGGTTTGTTACCTTAATTCCAAGAATCTGGCATCAGAGGGATGCTAAGGAGACTCTTTAAATTTTAAAAACTTCTCTCCATACCTGATACAAATGCAAATTACTTGCTGATTACATTCCATCTGCCTTTTAAAACAAGTTTACTAAAGCAAAAGCTTTCTCTGGCAGAAAGACAGCTTACCTGCCAAGCTTGACATTTCTATAACCAAATCAATATTTCAATAGCCTCCAACTATAAATCTGATGTTGATTTGAATTCAAGAGAGTAATGAATGATCCAATTAGAAAACAGAAAAAAAAAGTGAAAAAAATAATTAGAGTGTTTATTCTTCTTTGATGATAAGGAGTCCTTGACAAGACAGAATGCTGTTCCCAGCAAGCCTCTTTCTACAAGTGTAATTGATCTTGGAAGTTAAACGTTTGCTTGCATTTTTAACATTGGGAGTTAAATATATTGGTTTTGATAGAGCCGTTAAGTGGCAGCTTACCTAGGCTACAGTTTATTACTCTTTTGTGCCTGAAATATGCAAGAATGTTCTGCTAGGTAAGATATATTTATAAATGGGCACAGGCATGATAACAAAGTCCTTGGCATAGTTCCCATCATGTAGTAGGGTCCATTAACTGTCTGTTGAGTGAATAATAATTGCTGCTACACTTTGTTTTATAAGTGCTTTTTTCTCTTGGGGGTCAAGAATGTGATAGACATTTAGGTCCATCCCCATGCTCTCTTCTACTGAAAATTCATCCATTCAATTCCATCCCTCCTTCCTTCCAACCATGCATTCATTCGTTCATTCATTTATTCATTTAAGCAATGCTTATTGTAACTAATATCATCAAAACTTCATGGAACATGTGAAGATGAGACAGAAATGGATCAAGATTTCAAAGGGCTTAGTCTATTAAGAACTGGATGGCATCACCGACTCAATGGACATGAGTTTGAATAAACTCCAGGAGTTGGTGAGGGACAGGGAGGCCTGGCGTGCTGCAGTCCACGGGGTCGCAAAGAGTTGGACATGACTGAGTGACTGAACTGAAATATATATAAATTATTTAATATATATTTAAAATTTAAAGCATACTAAAATCACTAAGGGTAACCGGATAAACATTTGGGAGAGGTGCTCCTGTACACTCATTCCTTCCTATTGGATAAGTCAGCTATCTTTTGGAAAAGCTGAGCTCAGATGGTTCTGAGAAGGCGTGTTCTCATTCACAGGAGTGAGGCAAAGCATAGGAATGGATCCTGTGTGTGAAAGCCACAGTACTATGCCCTATTTTGCCTGAGACATGTGGGTGGTGCAGTGGTAAAGAATCGGGAGTGGTGACCGCTCCAGTATTCTTCCTGGAAAATCCCATGGAGAGAGGAGAATGGTGGGCTACGGTCCATGGGGTCGCAAAGAGTCTGACACAACTGAGCACAACATACTTGGCAGGGACATAAAGGAAATGAAATGATGTTATTCTTAGAGGTCTAAATGCTAAGCTAAAGATTTTTATTCCACAAGAAGTGAGGTTTTGGCAGGACTTCAGAACTTTGCATTTTGAAAGTTTGCTCAAGGAGCACTGTATTGTGACCAACGAGAGCTAGGGGTTGTGGGTGTTTGAAACTAGCAGAATATTGAAGACTGGGAAAAATTAAGGTCGAGGGATTGAAAGTTCTGACTGAACTATGGAAGACACAGAGAATGTACAAAAGAGGAAATATGTAGGAAATAAATTTTGAAACAGAATTAAAATGAGCCTTGTTTACTCAACACACACATTTGATTTTCTCCTAATTCTCAAAACTATACGATCTGATGTGGATGTTTATATACATGTATATGTTTGTGTGTGTGTGTATAAAACACCATGTATATGATGTACACAGCAGTATTCTTATGGGGCTCAAAATTTGTATCTTTAGTTTACCTCTAGACTAGCAAGATAATTAGATGGATAAAAGGAGACATCAAAATATGCCTGAGGTTTCAAATCAGGGTGAGAAGGGTGATTTCCAGCTGCCTAGTGGTCAGGTCCACAGGCTTTCGAGGAAGAACCACATGGGTTGAAGTCCCAGCACTGCCTCTCATTAGCTGGGTCATTTTGCAGCAGCTTAACCTTAACCTTCCTTAAGTTTCTGTTTCCATTTCTGTATATTAAGAATCATAACAATGTATCCTTTACTGTTTGTAGTGAATATCAGATAAGCAAATGCATGGAAAGGGCTTACAACATAGCTGCTTCATGAGTAATACTTATTGTTAAGCATTTTTAACAAGTAAAATTAGTGGCAGAAATTTGGAGAGCATGTCATGAGCTCAGATTGATCCATATCCAGCAAACGTTTAGCATGTGGATCCTAAGAGCAACAATTATGAACTGGAGGGCTGTATTCAGAGATGCTAGCTGGGTAGGAACACAGAAGATGGAGCCTTCAAGGGAGTGCATACTTAGACCTTTCCTGAGAAATACCTGAATTTAAGAGGTAGGAGGAAGCATCCGTAAATGAACGAAGGAACTGGTAAGTATGAGAGGCATAGCTTTTTCTCTTTCTTCTTTAATTGAAATTGAAATAGAGCAATCTTTAATTGCTCTATTTGAGGGGAAAAAAATGCAAACTTGAATTTCAGGCACTTCTATTTGATTCAAATTGATCATAATTTGAATAAGCTTTCTTAAGGATCTTTGATATGAGCACTTTATATTTTCCTAACTTTAGGAAATTCTACTTAATGATGGCTGTTTTAGGGGAGGCTCCACGTGATTTACTAGCTCCTTCCTGGAGCCTTGTGAGAGAACATAATTTTTAAGTTTACCAATTTAGTAATTCAACAAAACGCCTCTCAGAAAGAGCTTAAGACTGTGGTATGTGACACCTGCCTTTACTACACTGCCTTTTCATTTGTGAAAATTTACATCTGTGGACAACTTTTAGTAAAGATGTGACAAGAAGTGATTGGTAAATAGAAATGTCTGGATGATCTAATAATAATTTATTAGATAATAATTTACTTATTTGCTCATCATTGAAGGTGAATCAGTGAGAGAAATCTCAGTAGGATCATTTTGGACCCTAAGTGGCATCAAAAACAATGAATAAAAGCCTTCAAATTACAGTTCTCAGAATTTGAGGTCCAAAAGTTGGATTTAATTAAGCATCTCAATGTGAGCATGTCTTTTAAGAACTCAAGGTGCTCAAAGCATACAGCTGCAATTAACTTTAATTTTTTATACTAAAATTATTTACTTTTTTCTTTCCAACCAAGAACTCTAGAATCAAGATGTTTGGAGTAACAAAGATATCAAGAACCTACTTTAGTTTATTAACCATAGAAACTGTGTACATAACCACACCCTACTTCCTCTCTTGCTCAAATACAGTCTGTCTGAAATACAGACAACAAAACAGGGGACCTAAAAAACTTTAAGAAAACAGAGCAGTAATTCCTGGCATGCACAAGTGTTTAAGCTTTATCCCTGTATAGTCACAATATATCATTATTTATGTTAGGGACATGTTTTTCTTGCGTCAAAGCTTCTGGGTAAAATAATTTTAAGAAAACAATAACATGATTTTTTAAATAAGTACTCTGATACAAGAAATGTGATATAGATTAAGAAATGGGATTTTATCCTCATTATTAGCCATGTTTATGAGCCTATTATTGCTTTTAAAGAGATATAAAGACATACGTTAGTGGAAACAGTTGTACTGTCTCTTAATTTCTGTAATGTTCCTTTGTTTTAAATGCTATTATTTTTTTTCTATGTGTGTGTTCATTCTTGGGAGCTAAAGTATCTAGCCCAAAAGGGACCTCAAAGAAGAGATGAGACAAATAATTTTTTTCTGAGGGAATTAAACTCCTGATATATTTTGAACTGTTGAAGTCAGTTTACCTTTCTTCATGGTCAAGTAAAAGTCAATTTATTTAAAGCAGCCCTTCTAAAGAAGAATGGTTTTAAAAGAACACCCAAAGGGTGCTGAAAATCCAGAGGACTGACTTTACCTCTGTTTTCTTCTATCTTAAGTAGGACAATGATAAGACCATTGGCTAAAATGGTACTTTAGAATCATCCATAGATACTGTTTTTCTAATACCAGAGCTTACTGCTTAAAACTGAGTAGCAAAGCATTTATTTTACAAAATACTGTCCCAAAGATCTGATTCTGAAAACTGCGGGACTGGCTAAAAAACAAGTAGATACTGAAGCGAATGAAGTGAGAATTACATGATAGCTTGATCATGTAAGCGATATTTTAAATCATATGGATTTGGGTTCAAATTCTAGTTCTTTGTGTTGTTGGCAGCTATTTGACCCTTGAGCTATAGTTGATCCCATAGGGAGCTGTGAAAATCGAATGAAGTTAAGTACACACTGCCATATTTAAAATGGATCACCAACAAGGACCTACTGTATGGCACAGGGGACTTGATGTTATGCGGCAGCCTGGGTGGGAGGGGAATCTGGGGGAGAATGGATTCATGTATATTTATGGCCGAGTCTCTTTGCTGTTCACAACATTGTTAATTGGCTACACTCCAATACAAAAATAAAAAGGTTTTAAAATATCAAATGAGTTGATCACAGTACATATAAGAGCACTCGCTTGTTTAGTCTCTCTCTTCCTCCGTTTCAGATTCTGCATTGTGGAGTTGTAGCAAAGGACAGTTTGTACTTGGTTTATTTCTACAAAAACATTCATGCATGAACTAAAGTCAATTATTGACTCAACTGTTGTCATAATAGGACCATGAAGTCGATCTTCTATGGTTAAAAACACTGGTTTTAAAGCTATGGAAAGTCATAAATGAGTCATGGCAACCTTTTGACAAAAGCACAGATTATACAGAAATGTATGATTCATTCGTGTTTTCCTTAAACTTTTACCTGAGTGAGAGGGGGTTGTATTGAGTTCCACATCTCCTTCTAGGATTATTAATCATAACTATGAAGTTTACATTGAAAATAGAGACTGATACCTGCCACAAAATATTTTCAATTGAGTGGAAAACTTCTTACAGCTTTCCTATTGTATATAATTTTTTGGAAAAAGAATAAATCTTATGATCTGAAAAAAGTCCAAAAAAGAAGAATAAAATTACCTACAGTAATAAAAAGCTATAGGCCATTTAACATAGAGTTAAATAGGCAGGATATTTAGGAATGAATGCCCCTCTCATCCCAAAGTCCTCTCACTTCAATAAGCGTAAGAAAAATCAGTTTCCATATAGGTGAATATTTGTGCGTTTGTCTTAAAAAATAGAAGAATGGTAAAATTTTTATTGTTTCTAGCTTTTTCCCTTAAATTTGTGAAATGCTACAATATATAAACTGTGACATGCATGAATAAACCTCTCACTTGTTTGAATAGGTTTATAGGTTAAATATCTAGACATGTGATTGCTGAGTCACTGCATAGAAACTTTAAATATTTAAAGAAAAGGCAAATTTCTCTTAAAAGTTACACTCATGTATGTTGCACAAAGGTACATAAGTATAGACATTTCACCACATCCTTAGCAGCAGTAAACATTATCAACCAGTTTAAACTGTGTCAATCTGATAAGTAAAAATGATATTCTGTTGCTTTATTTTGTAATTCTTCGATCATTAGTTAGGTTTAACCTTTTCCCCTAGGATTTTTAACCATTTGTGTATCTTTTTTTCTGAATTTTACCTGCTCAAGAAAGTTTACATTCTCATGATCTAATTTTAAAATCATGTGACTTTTGTATTTTTATTTACACTGGACTATTTCAATCATTCAGACATTTAGTCAGAAAGTGTAAGCATCTATTATGTGTCTGGCACTGTGACAGTTTCTATATCTACTGTAATGCATAATAAATAAGTACATTAATGAATAAATACTTTCAGTATATAATTCAAAATAATTTTACAAGTTAGGTATTTACAAATGTGACTGTTAGAGCAAAAGAGAATTATGGGCATATGAATCACAAGGGACTGACTGGCATCAAATTTAGGGATATTTGCATAAACATAATCAGGTATATAATTTGTAGAAAATATTTTGAGAGATGAAAGACAGATGAATGCTACAATGAAAATGTCTTAAGAATTTCATTTATCTGATAAAGATAATTTCTTCCAATTTTTAAACGTGGTTTTGAACAAAAAATCTCTTAAAAAAAGATGTGCAACTTTAAGGACCATTAGATTTTTTTCTGAACCATCACTTAGCTAATAATCAATAAAAAGAAGGTGGAGGACTCCCCTGGTGGCACAGTGGATAAAAATCCACCTGCCAATGCCGTCGACATGGGTTCCATTCATACCTGTCCAGAAAGATCCCACGTGCCTAGGAGCAGCTAAGCCCCTAGGCCACTACTGAGCCTGCGCCCGAGACCCAATGAGACACAACTACTCAAGCCCGCAGGCCCTGGAGCCTCTGCTGTAACTAGGGAAACCGGCGCACCTAGAGCCTGTGCTCGGAAACAAGAGAACTACCCCAATGAGAAGCCCGCACACCGCAACATAGACCCTGATTTCTGCACCTAGAGAACGCCTGTGCAGCGATGAAGACCGAGAGCAACCAATAAATAAATTAATTTTAAAAAAAGAATGGGTAGAGAACTGAGATTTTGCTTTAAATAGAGAGAGGTGAGTGTGTACATTTTGGGATACTAAGGAAAGTGATAGAGGAAGAGGTTGTTATAAGAAAAATAAACCTTAAATGAACAAGGAAAAACCCGTAACTGTTTATTCACACATCTTTGTATTAATCAACTTTTGCAGATATATTTTTGATATATGGCTCAGTAGTATAGTGTCTTAACTGAGTTAACCAAACCAGAAAATAGAACACTAATCAGCTTAGAATTCTGAACAGTTCTGCATATACTGAATATAGTTTCATTAACCATAAAAAGAGAAATATTTTAATATCATAAAATACAGTGGAAAGAAATGTGTGTTATATTAGTTGAGCTCCGTGAACTAGTTAATATTTGACCATTTTAACTTAGAAATAGTACAATTTTATGCAGTTTAAGTATATATGAAATACATGTACAACAAATATAACTGCTTTCCTTATTTACTCAGAGAAGTGAATGAACGTGTGTGTAGGTGATGTGATAATTATATACCTATTTACGTTATTTACACATGTGAAAAGAGAGAGAGTCTTAAGAAAAACAGAGATGCTGGAAACAGATAAAAATGCAAATACTATAGGAAGTCTGCTAATTGTATATTACCAACTCAGTTGATAATCTCCTGCAAATGGTTAAGATATAGAAAACAGCCTGAAACCTAATATATTTTGTAATTTTGCTTAAATTTTTTTCATTATTAAATTTTGGGTTTTTCTCTGAAAAATAGTGCATTACAAATAAAAATGCAAAAAATAAAAAATCATAAGTTAACTGGATGCATTATTAAATACATGCACATATACATATATATAATACATATATAATATATGAATGTCTATAAATATATATCTAGATTTTAAAAAATTTTTGTCTTAAAAATGCTACATGGCTTAAAATGTCATTAACATAGACACTGTCTTTTCTTTTTATGTTTTCACATATTGCTTTGAATGCTCCCAGGTAATGGAAACTAAAAAAAATAGTTTAATAATGTTATTCATGTATAACTTATTTTTATTAGAGTTGGGGTTGAAAATTGTTGAAATCCATCAACCAGAGAATGTCCCAAAGAAAAACATTACTTCTACAAGATTAGATACAGTAGAATCTATTAAACTAGGAGCTTATAGATCTCCATGATGTATAATTTAGAGACTTTTCAGAACTGCATAATCTGAACCAGCTATTAACCCCTTACTTTGTACCAAGGACTATTTTAGATGCTATGGGATGAGACAAAGCCCTTGCTTTAAAAAAGTTTAGTTAGTTTCCAATGTATTTCCCCAGTTTAGTGAAGTTGCAAAGAGATCTTCTTTTTCCTGTTCTGCTGTATTTTTCATGTAGCCATGGCTTCTCCAGCATATGAATAAGATAAGTAGATATTCATGAAGATTTACTGAGCCTTATGCCATAGTCAAGGCAGGAAGGACCAGATATAAAATAGAAATACAGATAATTGTCAAAATAATAAAATTTAGTCAAGAAAAAATATATTAGGAGTTTCAAGTTCACTGAGATTCAAACATTTAAAAAAATGTATTGTTTGACTGCATCAAATTTGTTTTTGTAGCATATTTAAATATACTAACTTTTAAGTAAATGGATGTTTCAGTTTTGAAGTTGAGCTTAATTTCTGGAAATAGCTAATTTATTTCATAATAGTTACAAAAATGAGCTTTTTTTATTACAGAACTTATTATGAAACTCATTTACCTGAAATACTTGGATTAAAACCTGTTTTTTGAATCTCAATAGCTGAACGAATGACTACTATAAAATCTGTCCAAAAAATGCCCAGTGAGAAGACAGAATTGTCTGATAATGGGGTAAAGTAGTAGTATCACAGAGGTTATTTTTTCCCACCAGGGAACTTGACAGAAGCCTAATAAACACTTTATTTACCAATTTTCCATTGTGGCTTACCATATCAGAGAGCTGCACGTTCTAAACCTAGGGGAAATTTTAGAAGTATCACAAATGCAAACTATATACACGCAAAAAGAAATTTTATCTCCTAAACAATTTTTAACTCCACATGAGTTAACACTTTCAATACCTGACCACAATTATAGAGTATACATAACAAAGCCACGTTACTTTGCAAGAAGGAAATGTGACATGAGGAAAGAAGTAATTAAGATTTAGTTATATATCTCAGTATTAATTTGGGGTTCTGTCCCTTATGTACTCTTACCTTTAGATAAGATCCTGAACTTTACAAATACGATGAAACTCTCTGAGCCGTAGTTCTTCATCTGTAAAATGGGGATAATATTTACTAACCTTACCAGATTGTTCCGAGAATTAAACCGAAGTGTGTTAAGTGCTTAGCAGTGAATAAGCTTTGCATATGTTTAACTATTGCTTTTCTTCCCTCACATATAGCTTGTTTGCTTGTTTTGCTATCTTATGAACAGATTTTTTTTTTTTTTTTTGCTTAAGTTCATGGGAAGCAGATTTGATCAACATTTCTTCAGGTAAGAATTAGCTTCTTATAATTCTTAGAAATAATTATAGTTTCAGACTTACCTAACAATCCATGGATATATTTTTTCCTCTTAGGTTGTGAATGTCTCAGACAAAATCCTGTCCCCAGTCCATGTTGGTCCAGATTCTCACACCCTCATTTTGAAGTGTTTATCTCCGTGCTATATGATATACACAAGAAAATCTCAAGACATGTGGCTGATAAATGTTGAACAGCAACTTCTTAATAAGAGCCAACGTCTTCTTTTAGTTCAGTTTTTCAAAGATACAAAAGTATCAACAGCTCTTAGTAAATGACTATAACTGACTCATTTACAAGGAACTGTATAATTGAAAGTCATAGTAATATTGAATGTCTGAATCTTTTATTTTCCAGTTCATCACTTAATGTCCTTATTTCAACAGTGCTTACTACATTACTGTAAGACTATAATTATAAAATGAGAGAAATAAACATAATATCAATTATTGCATTAGGGTGACATTTGATGCTAAAATGAAATAAAGCTTAAAAATTCCAGGTTCTAATTCTATCCCTGCTACAAATCATTTTTGTATTTTTTTGCTTTGGAAAAAGATTTAAAAGTTCCCCCAAAGTGTTATTCAAAGTATATTTTTGACACATTTCATGACAAAAAAAGAAACGTTATTGAAAATTTATAGAAAGAACAGATGTGACTGAATACCACAAATAGTTTATTAAAACTTTAAGAATCAAAAGAAAGTCTCCTTTTCTCCTAGTTCATTTTCCACAAAAATCAAACTTGCCTTCCTGAAATAATTGCTACATACATATGACTAATTATATTTACCTTCACAATATTGGTGGAAGGTGAAGTTTAATTTCATGCATTATTATTTTTTATTGATTGAGGGAGAGTAAGAGCAAGAAATAAAAACCAGAATTAAATGATGATGGGTTATGAAATGATTATATTAAATATTAGTCACTGGTGAGGTGGAATCAAAACCAAACGCTCTTACCTGTTTAGGACCTCCCAAGATAGAATCACTGAGCAGAGAAACCATCAGTAATATCATCAAAAGATTTTGTGTCTTTTCTCAAAACAATCAGATGTGCAAATTAAAAAGTATGTGCCTTTTTAGATAGACCACTGGACTTTGGGTATGTCCATGAAACTTTCTGGGATTTAGTTCCAATATCTAAAAATTTCAAACTAGGCTAAATAACCTATGAGTCTCCTTCCATCTCTAAAATTCTATAATTTAATCTATAATTATGAAAACATAATTATAAATATAATTAAATTTTATGAATATAATTATATCATTAATTCCCTGAGCAATGGAAATTACTTTATCTTAAAATTATACTATTTTTATACTTGGGCTTCCCTTGAAGCTCAGATGATAAAGAATCTGCCTGCAGTAAAGACCTAGGTTCAATCCCTGTGTCTGGAAGAATGCCTAGAGAAAGGAATGACTACCCAGTCCAGTATTCTTGCCTGGGGAATTCCATGAGAGGATGCTGGAGGGCTACAGTTCATGGGATCACAAAGAGCTGGACATGACTGAGCGACTATGCAATATTTTGAACAAAACATTATTAGAAAATAATCTTTTAAAAGATCTGTAACTCTACCATCCATCGTTAAAATGCTTAATAACTGTCACTTTTTTTCAGAATAATGTATACATATATATGTATTATAGAAAAAGATTTTACTCTTAACTAACATCAGGGAAGTCTAATCAGAGGGTTTTTTTGGGTAATATATATTGCTATTGCCAATACATTTTTACATTACTATAATCCATATGTTACACAGAATTATATAATAGTTTTTATATTAAATTTTTTATAATTTACACATAACATTTTATTAGTTTTAGGTGTATCACTGATATCTCAATAAAATAACAAGATAAAAGTAAGTTATATAAATAGTATTATATCAACATTCTTTGTTGATATATGAACATGAAATTAAAAGACACTTACTCGTTGGAAGGAAAGTTATGACCAACCTAGACAGCATATTAAAAAGCAGGGACATTACTTTGCCAACAAAGGTCCGTCTAGTCAAGGCTATGGTTTTTCCAGTGGTCATGTATGGATGTGAGAGTTGAACTATAAGGAGGGCTGAGCGCCAAAGAATTGATGCTTTTGAACTGTGGTGTTGGAGAAGACTCTTGAGAGTCCCTTGGACTGCAAGGAGATCCAACCAGTCCATCCTAAAGGAGATCAGTCCTGGTGTTCAGTGGAAGGACTGATGTTGACGCTGAAACTCCAATACTTTGGCCACCTGATGTGAAGAGCTGACTCATTTGAAAAGACTCTGATGCTGGGAAAGATTGAGGACAGGAGGAGAAGGGGACGACAGAGGATGAAATGGTTGGATGGCATCACCGATTCAGTGGATATGGATTTGGGTGGACTCTGGGAGTTGGTGATGGACAGGGAGGCCTGGCGTGCTGCGGTTCATGGGGTTGCAAAGAGTCAGACACTACTGAACTGCACTGAACTGAACTGATATCAACATTCTTTAGGTTTCCCAGGTGGTACTAGTGTTAAAGGACCCACTGTCAGATGCAGGAGATATAAGACACGTGGGTTTGATCCCTGGGTGGGGAAGATCCTCTGGAGATGGTCCTGGCAACCCACTCCAGTATGCTTGCCTGGAGAATCCCATGGACAGAGGAGCCTGATGGGTTACAGTCCATAGGCTCACAAAGAGTCGGACACAACTGAAGCAACTTAGCATGCACACATACATCATTCTTTACAAATATTTATGAGATATCTCTTCATTTAAATTGCTCTGTATTGTTTTCTTGTATTAAAATATGATAATCTATTTATTCATTCTCCTGTTGATGGATAAGCGCATAAAGTGCTGATAAACTGACTCATCAAACAAGCAAAAAAGCCCTGATATGAAGTACTCCCCAAGTAGTACAATAAGACTGTTTTCAATCTACTAATGATTTAACAGTTGGATCACAGAATTTCTAAATATTTACCATTTAGTTTTCTGTGGTGACCCATTGTAGAGAACTTTTTTTTTCCTTTTATTGTAATGTGGTGTATCTCATTGAGTGATTTGCAGATGTTAAACCATCTTTTCGTATGTGTGGTAACTTCAGAGTCACGTTTGACTCTTTGTGACCCTATGGACCATAGCCTGCCAGGCTCCTCTGTCCATGGGATTTTCCAGGCAAGAATACTGGAGTGGGCTGCTATGCCCATCTCCAGAGGATCTTCCCCACCCAGGGATCAAACCCACATCTCCTGCCCTGGCAGGAAGATTCTTTATTGTTGAGCCATGGGGGAAGCCCCTGATCATGGCGTATGAGCCTTTTAATGTACTGTTGAATTCAGCTTGCTAATATCTTGAGTACGTCAAGGCTGTATATTGTCACCCTGCTTATTTAACTTATATGCAGAGTACATCATGAGAAATGCTGGGCTGGAAGAATCACAAACTGGAATCAAGATTGCTTGGAGAAATATCAATAAACTCAGATATGCAGATGACACCACCCTTATGGCAGAAAGTGAAGAGGAACTAAAAAGCCTCTTGATGAAAGTGAAAGTGGAGAGTGAAAAAGTTGGCTTAAAGCTCAACATTCAGAAAACGAAGATCATGGCATCTGGTCCCATCACTTCATGGGAAATATATGGGGAAACTGGAAACAGTGTCAGACTTTATTTTTGGGGGCTCCAAAATCACTGCAGATGGTGACTGCAGCCATGAAATTAAAAGGCTTACTCCTTGGAAGGAAAGTTATGACCAACCTAGATAGCATATTGAAAAGCAGAGATGTTACTTTGCCAACAAAGGTCCGTCTAGTCAAGGCTATGGTTTTTCCAGTGGTCAGGTATGGATGTGAGAGTTGGACTGTGAAGAAAGCTGAGCGCCAAAGAATTGATGCTTTTGAACTGTGGTGTTGGAGAAGACTCTTGAGAGTCCCTTGGACTGCAAGGAGATCCAACCAGTCCATTCTGAAGGAGATCAACCCTGGGATATCTTTGGAAGTAATGATGCTAAAGCTGAAACTCCAGTACTTTGGCCACCTCATGCAAAGAGTTGACTCATTAGAAAAGACTCTGATTCTGGGAGGGATTGGGGGCAGGAGGAGAAGGGGACGACAGAGTCTGAGATGGCTGGGTGGCATCACTGACTCGATGACGTGAGTCTGAGTGAACTCTGAGAGTTGGTGATGGACAGGGAGGCGTGGCATGTTGCGATTCATGGGGTCACAAAGAGTCGGACACGACTGAGAGACTGAACTGAAACTGAATATCTTGTTGATGATGTGTGCATCTGTGTTCAAGGATATTGACTTGTACATGTGTGTGTGTGATTTTTTGTCTGCTTTTGATATTAGGGTAATGCTAGTTTTGTCAAATGTGTTTGAATGAGTTCTCACTCACTCAAAGAGGTTTCCCTTCTCCAAAGTTAGAAACAGATTGGTTGTAATTCTTTGAATGTTTGTGAGAATTCACCAATGAAGCTGTCTGGTCCTGGACTTTGTTGTGAGGCTTTTGATTAGTGATTCAGTCTCCTTGTTAGTAATCAGTCTGCTCAGATTTTCTATTCCATCATCATTCAATATTGATATGTTGTGTGTTTCTAGGAATTTATCTGCTTCTCCTAGAATGTCTGATTTGTTGGCATATAATGTTCATAATATTCTTTTTTTTTTTTTTTGTATTTCTGTCCTTGTTTCATCCATCTTGTAGCATATCTCATTCCTTTTTAAGGCTAAATAATATCCCCATTGTGTGTATATACCATAGTTAGCTTATCCATTCATCTGTTAATAGACACTTGGGTTGAATCCATTGTTTCCGCTGTTATGAATAGTGTTACCATGGACATATGTACAGATCTCTCTTGGAGATCCTGCTTTCATATGTTTTATGTATATACTCAGTAGTGGAATTGCTGGATCATATGCTAATACTATTTTTAATTGTATGCTGTTTTAAAACTTGTCAATATGATAACTTTTAAGCATATTTTGTCTTTGTGGTTACTTTTTTTTTGTTATTATTATTAGTGAAAATCTCTCAGTCATGTTCAACTCTTTGCGACTCCATGGACTATACAGTCCACTGAATTCTCCAGGCCAGCATTCTGGAGTGGGTAGCCTTTTCTTTCTTCAGGGGATCTTCCAAACCCAAGGATCAAACCCCAGTCTCCCACATTGCAGGTGGAGTCTTTACCAGCTAAGCCACAAGGGAAGCCCATTAGCCACCATTAATTCCTTGCTCTGGAAATTCATATTCTTCAGATTTTATTGTCCAAATTGAACTTTTCTTTCAATGTCCCACTCAACGTTGACCTTTTCCATCATCTTATTTTTTATCTTAAATCTATCACCCATAATACACACTGATCTTAAATAATTTATTCATCCTGTTAGTTTATTTAACACTTCGAGCTTTTCATGGCACTTCTTATATTTGATGTGCATGCATTACAATATGTCCCCTCTGACATGATAAACATTTTGGGGGAAGAGCACATAATGGCCATGTCATCACCTGCTTTGAGGTTCGAAGGATGTAACTGAACAATAACTGAACAATGATTGAACCCAACAAGTGATTGGACTTCTTGATCTTAATAAGAATAATGTTAAGTACCTGTGGGGCGTCCCATGTGGCACAGTGGTAAAGAAACTGCCTGCCAATGCAGAAAACTTAGGAGATGTGGGTTTAATACTTGTGTTAGAGGATTCCCTGGAGTGTGAAATGGCAACCCACTCCAGCATTCTTGCCTGAGAAGTCCCATGGACAGAGGAGCCTGGTGGGATACAGTCCATGGAGTCACAAAGAGTTGGACACAACACTGTCTAAGCACCGCTAAGTACCTATAATAATGCTGGGCGTACAGCAGGTACTGAATAAATGTCCCTTTCTTCTCACCTAGTATATCTAAAATAATCCAATGAGGTGTCTAAACTGATTGTGGGGAATAATTCTCATGTCATATGTGCTTTAATATACTTTTCCAAACACTAATGTTGATCTCTTTTATTAAAATCTCATTAATAATTGCAATAGATAATAAACAGAGGGCAGTATTAGAGTCACTGGAACAGTATAAATTATTTTATAAATACTTTATTAAACAAATGCACTTTTGTATTCACTGTTAGTGCTTTAGTAGTTCAGTTCAGTCGCTCAGTCGTGTCCGACTCTTTGTCACCCCATGAACTGCAGCACACCAGGCTTCCCTGTCTATCACTAACTCCTGGAGTCCACCCAAACCCATCTCCATTGAGTCGGTGATGCCATCCAACCACCTCATCCTCTGTCATCCCCTTCTCCTCCTGCCCTCAATCTTTCCCAGCATCAGATCTTTTCAAATGAGTCAGCTCTTCACATCAGGTGACCAAAATATTGAGTTTCAGCTTCAACATCAGTCCTTCCGGCGAACACCCAGGACTGATATCTTTTAGGATGGACTGGCTGGATCTCCTTGTAGTCTAAGGGACTCTCAAGAGTCTTCTCCAACACCACAGTTCAAAAGCATCAATTCTTCACTGCTCAGCTCTCTTTTTAGTCCAACTCTCACATCCATACCTGACCACTGGAAAAACTATAGCCTTGACTAGATGGACCTTTGTTGACAAGGTAATGTCTGCTTTTTAATATGCTGTCTAGGTTGGTCATAAGTTTTCTTCCAAGGAGTAAGCATTTTCTAATTTCTTGGCTCCAGTCACCATCTGCAGTGATTTTGGAGCCCCCTCCCCCCCCAAAAAAGTCAGCCACTGTTTCCATGTTTCCCCATATATTTGCCATGAAGTGATGGGACCAGATGCCATGAGATTAGTTTCCTGAATGTTGAACTTTAAGCCAACTTTTTCACTCTCCTCTTTCACTTTCATCAAGAGGCTTTTTAGTTCCTCTTCACTTTCTGCCATAAGGGTAATGTCATCTGCATATCTGCAGTTATTGATATTTCTCCCGGCAATCTTGATTCCAGCTTGTGCTTCCTCCAGCCCAGCATTTCTCATGATGTACTCTGCATAGAAGTTAAATAAGCAGGGTGGCAATATACAGCCTTGATGTACTCCTTTTCCTATTTGGAACCAGTCTGTTGTCCCATGTCCAGTTCTAACTGGTGCTTCCTGACCTGCATACAGGTTTCTCAAGAGGCAGGTCTGGTGGTCTGATATTCCCATCTCTTTCAAAATTTTCCACAGTTTCTTGTGATCCACACAGTCAAAGGCTTTGGCATAGTCAATAAAGCAGAAAGAGATGTTTTTCTGGAACTCTCACTTTTTCGATGATCCAGCTGAGGTTGGCAATTTGGTCTCTGGTTCCTCTGCCTTTTCTCTGGATTTCTAGCTTGAATATCTGAAAGTTCACAGTTCATGTATTGCTGAAGCCTGGCTCGGAGAATTTTGAGCATTACTGTACTAGCGTGTGAGATGAGTGCAACTGTGCAGTAGCTTGAGCATTCTTTGGCATTGCCTTTCTTTGGGATTAGAATGAAAACACTTTTTCCAGTCCTGTGGCCACTGCTGAGTTTTCCAAATTTGCTGGCATATTGAGTATAGCATTTTCACAGCATCATCTTTCAGGATTTGAAATAGCTCCACTGGAATTCCATCACCTCCATTAGCTTTGTTCGTACTGATGCTTCCTAAGGCCCACCTGACTTCACATTCCAGTGCTTTATAGCTTTTATTAAATTTAACTTCTAAAATGTATTTTTGAATAAATGTTTTTCTTTAATTCATACAGAAAATCTAAAAAGAAATTAAAGCCCTAAAGTTTCCAAACTGTGTTTTGTGAAAGATTTCATCAAGCTGTTACTGAGTTTTCCTTCCAAAAGTGGATACAATTTGGGAAATGACAATGATACCATTTGTTATTTAAGTTTTGGGTTTTTTGCCTTTAAAACATCTGTTAGTATTTCTCACCATTAAGAATGCACTATGGAAATAGTATTATAAGGGAATGATTTTTCATCACTCTACAGTGCACTTTAATACAGAAGAATTTGAGGAGTTCTTATTGCTACAAGCAGATTTAATAGAATGTAACATGAACAGATTGGATAATGCTCATTAAAAAATGCACTATATCATTGTCTGGCTGCTTTTGGAGTAAATATAATCCTCTTGCAGAAAGGATCTTTCATCCGAATCAGATATAGCTTTCCAAATGCGTAACATTTAAACACCACACCTGTGTTTATTTAATGAGATTACAATACTTAAGAATTTTTAAAGTGTATGTTCTCTGAATGCATGTGCATGCTCAGTCATGCCTGACTCTCTGCAACACTATGGACTGTAGCCCATCAGGCTCCTCCGTCCATGGAACTTCAGGCAAGAATACTGGAGTGGACAGCCATTTCCATCTTCCTGATCCAGGTATAGAACCTGCACCTCTTGCACTGGTAGGTGGATTCTTTACCACTGTGTCATCTGGAAAACCCATTATTTCCATCGGGTTGCAAAGAGTCAGACATGACTGTGACTGCACGTGCACACACATGTTCTCTGAGATAAATAAATATAGGGACCAATGAAGAAGGAAATACTGAAAAAAATTTAAATAAATAACTGGTCATGCTGACACAGGAGATCCTTGGCTCTGGGAAGAGAGCTCATACCATAGAGTCTTGTTAAATTTGAGTTATGATTTTGATTCTGTGTTTTAAAATAACACTAAGCTAAACAATAAAAATAAGTCTTAGTATCTTAATATGGGAAATACGATTTCTCTTATTTATCTCTTTAAATAAAATAATCTAAACAATGAGAAATATTTATCAATTTATTTTATCCCTGGAATCTAGCTGAGGAATGATTCTATTAGTCACACTGGGTAAAACAACAATAAGTGAATATCTCCTTGGAGGTTTACCACATAATTTACAAAAGCAAGAAGTAATTGATTATCTCCTGGAGATTACTGCCAAGGAAACCAGAGGAATTCATCCACTGCATCTCTATTCAATATCTGTGGCAATTATAGCCTTTTTTTGTTACTAAGTGAAATATTTTAATTAATTCCTCTTGCCATAATTGATTTCAAAATGATGCTTTTTGATCTTTAACTGATTAAACTATATGGACTCTTGTTTCATCAGATCTGACTTTTTGTTGTTGTTTTTCATAAGTTTCTTAAAGTAGATTTTTAGGTCTAAACATCTAAATATTTCATTATTGATTAGTGTTATATTTAGAAAGTCAGAATCTTCAGAAAAGATTTTTCTAAAGTATTCTGGCAATTTCCCTGGTGGTCCAGTGGTTAAGACTCTGTGTTTTCAATGCAGGGGCCAATGGGTTCCATCCCTGGTTGGGGATCTAAGATCGCACATGCCATGTGGTATGGCCAAAATAAAAGGCCTTGAAAAATAAAGTATTCTGCATTAGTCAAGAGAAATTTTGAGAGAGGATGGCTGAGCAGGGATGGAGGGAGGAGAGTAGACAGAGAGAGATAGACATACTTATCCTATCAGTATCTTCTTCTTGGAAAGTCATAAGTGGTGTGATGGCTCATCCCAAGAAGACATGAAGTGAAGTTACTCATTCTTGTCTGACACTTTGTGACCCCACAGCCTACTAGGCTCAAGAGTACTGGAGTGGGTTGCCATTTCCTTCTCCGGGGGATCGTCCCAACCCAGGGATTGAATCCAGGTCTCCCACATTGCAGGCAGGCACTTTACCATCTGAGCCACCAGCATCCCAGGAAGCCACATGGTAAATATTGAGAAATCCTGTGAGCCAGTCATTAAACCTCCATTAGCTTGAACTCAGTCTTTCTGTACTACTCAGCAAGCATTACAAGTGAGACATGCTTTTTGTTTGTTTTTAACCAATGCACCTGCTGGACCCATAAACATATTAACACATGTCTGAAAAGATTAAACAACTTTCTGAGAAATAGTACAGTTACAAAAAAGTAGTACATTTATTAAACCAAATGTTTTCTAGATTTTCCGGAGAGGAGAGATGAAAAAGGCTGTATTTATAGTGGTTCAAGTAGTTAGGTTCTGCAGTCAGATGACACGGGTTCAATGCTTTGTTCTGCCACTTGCTAGTTCCTTAATGGAATAATTATTTGACTGTTCTGTGGCTTACATTCCTTATTTGTAAAGTTCTATTAAGTATGCGAAGTTACAGACAAAGTATGCAAGGTTAAATGCTTCATAAGATTGTTTTGAAGGTGAGGTAAGTTAATATTACAAATAGGATAATATCTGGAACATAATAAATTCTCAATAGATGTGCAGTCCTGTTATTTTAAGAAAATAGTATTCCTCAGAACTTATTGGAAAACTTTCCTTGAGAATGTAAGATAGTCCATGGGGAGATAAACTTGGAATCCTCCGATTCAATCTGAGCTACTCTGAAGCCATTTTATTTTAATTACAATGTACTGAAAGCTATTTTATGTTTAGGCTGTACAATTCCTAGGTCAGATTCTATTATAAGAACAAAAACAGTTAGAATTTTGTTACAATAGAAGAGCTTAGGAATTTGAAGAAACTCAAAATCATCTACTTCCCATTGAGCAACCCATTCTTGTACTTGCTTAAATTGTTACCATTGTGAAAATAAATTATTGTCATTCAGTTCAGTTCAGTTCAGTCACTCACTAGTGTCCGACTCTTTGTGACCCCATGAATCGCAGCAACCCAGGCCTCCCTGTCCATCACCAAATCCTGGAGTTCACTCAGACTCACATCCATGGAGTCAGTAATGCAATCCAGCCATCTCAACCTCTGTCATCCCCTTCTCCTCCTGCCCCCAATCCCTCCCAGCATCAGAGTCTATTCCAAGGAGTCAACTCTTCACATGACGTGGCCAAAGTACTGGAGTTTCAACTTTAGCATCATTACTTCCCAAGAAATCCCAGGGCTGATCTCCTTCACAATGGACTGGTTGGATCTCCTTGCAGTCCAAGGGACTCTCAAGAGTCTTCTCCAACACCACAGTTCAAAAGCATCAGTTCTTTGGTGCTCACCTTTCTTCACAGTCCAACTCTCACATCCATACACGACTACTGGAAAAATCATAGCCTTGACTAGACGGACCTTTGTTGGCAAAGTAATGTCTCTGCTTTTGAACATGCTATCTAGTTTGGTCATAATTTTTCTTCCAAGGAGTAAGCGTCTTTTAATTTCATGGCTGCAGTTACCATCTGCAGTGATTTTTGAGCCTAAAAAAATAAAGTCTGACACTGTTTCCACTGTTTCCCCATCTATTTCCCATGAAGTGGTGGGACCGGATGCCATGATCTTCGTTTTCTGAATGTTGAGCTTTAAGCCAACTTTTTCACTCTCCTCTTTCACTTTCATCAAGAGGCTTTTTAGTTCCTCTTCACTTTCTGCCATAAGGGTGATGTCATCTGCATATCAGAGGTTATTGATATTTCTCCTGGCAATCTTGATTCCAGCTTGTTCTTCTTCCAGCCCAGCGTTTCTCATGATGTACTCTGCATATAAGTTAAATAATCAGGGTGACAATATACAACCCTGATGTACTCCTTTTCCTGTTTGGAACCAGTCTGTTGTTCCATGTCCAGTTCTAACTGTTGCTTCCTGACCTGCATACAGATTTCTCAAGAGGCAGGTCAGGTGGTCTGGGTATTCCCATCTCTTGAAGAATTTTCTACAGTTTATGGTGGTCCACACAGTCAAAGGCTTTGGCATAGTCAATAAAGCAGAAATAGATGTTTTTCTGGAACTCTCTTGCTTTTCCCATGATCCAGCAGATGTTGGCAATTTGATCTCTGGTTCCTCTGCCTTTTCTAAAACCAGCTTGAACATCAGGAAGTTCATGGTTCATGTATTGCTGAAGCCTGGCTTGGAGAATTTTGAGCATTACTTTACTAGCATGTGAGATGAGTGCAATTGTGCAGTAGTTTGAGCATTCTTTGGCATTGCCTTTCTTTGGGATTGGAATGAACACTGACCTTTTCCAGTCCTGTGGCCACTGCTGAATTTTCCAAATTTGCTGGCATATAGAGTATAGCACTTTCACAGCATCATCTTTCAGGATTTGAAAAGGCTCCACTGGAATTCCATCACCTCCACTATCTTTGTTCATAGTGATGCTTTTTCTAAGGCCTGCTTGACTTCACATTCCAGGATGTCTGGCTCTAGGTGAGTGATCACACCATTGTGATTATCTTGGTTATGAAGATCTTTTTTGTACAGTTCTTCCGTGTATTCTTGCTACCTCTTCTTAATATCTTCTGCTTCTGTTAGGTCCAGACCATTTCTGTCCTTTATCGAGCCCATCTTTGCATGAAATGTTCCCTTGGTATCTCTAATTATCTTGAAGAGATCTCTAGTCTTTCCCATTCTGTTGTTCTCCTCTATTTCTTTGCACTGACCACTGAATAAATCTTTCTTATCTCTCCTTGCTATTCTTTGGAGCTCTGCATTCACATACTTATATCTTTCCTTTTCCCCTTTGCTTTTTGCTTCTCTTCTTTTCACAGCTATTTGTAAGGCCTTCCCAGACAGCCATTTTGCTTTTTTTCATTTCTTTTCCTTGGGGATGGTCTTATTCCCTGTCTCCTGTATAATGTCACGAACCTCAGTCCATAGTACATCAGGCACTCTATCTATCAGTCTAGTCCCTTAAATCTATTTCTCAGTTCCACTGTATAATCATAAGGGATTTGATTTAGGTCATACCTGAATGGTCTAGTGGTTTTGTCTACTTTCTTCAATTTAAGTCTGAATTTGGCAATAGGGAGTTCATGATTTGAGCCACAGTCAGCTCCTGGTCTTGTTTTTGTTGACTGTAAAGAGCTTCTCCATCTTTGGCTGCAAATAATATAATCAATTTGATTTTGGTGTTGACCATCTGGTGATGTCCATGTGTAGAGTCTTCTCTTGTGCTGTTGGAAGAGGGTGTTTGCTATGACCAGTGCATTTTCTTGGCAAAACGCTATTAGTCTTTGCCCTGTTCATTCCATATTCCAAGGCCAAATTTGCCTGTTACTCCAGGTGTTTCTTGACTTCCTACTTTTGCATTCCAGTCCCCTATAATGAATAAGACATCTTTTGGGTGTTAGCTCTAAAACGTCTTGTAAGTCTTCATAGAACCGTTCAACTTCAGCTTCTTCAGCATTATTGGTTGGGACATAGACTTGGATTACTGTGATATTGAATGGTTTGCCTTGGAAATGAACAGAGATCATTCTGTCGTTTTTGAGATTGCATCCAAGTACTGCATTTCAGACTCGTTTGTCAACCATGATGGGTACTCCGTTTCTTCTGAGGGATTCCTGCCTGCAGTAGTAGATATAATGGTCATCTGATACTATTGTCATTAGTCTACTGTTTAAATATACTTTTACTACAGACAGATGTACAATGGATAGAGCCTGTGTGTTTTTGTTTATTCTCTTTTGTGTTAGTCCTTTTGGGATACTATAACTGGGTAGCATAAATGGGTAACATAGACTGGGTAGCTAATGAAAAGGAGAAATTTATTTCTCACACTTCTCGTAGTCCAGCATCATGGCAGCAATGATGCCAGCACAGTCGTGGGGTTGTGTTGTAGTGAGGGCCCTTTCTGATTCATAGCCACTGGTTATGAACACTGGTTCATAGTCAGTATTTCTCACTGTGTCCTCACATGGTGAGGGGAGGGAGCTCTCTGGGATTTCTTTTAAAAGGACACTAATCTCATCATGAGGGCATGACTCTTATGACCTCTGATCTCCTAAAGGCCCCACTTCCTAATGCCATCACCTTGGGAGTTAAGATTTCAACCTATGAACTTGGGAGGGGAAATATTTAGACTATCACACTCCTGAAAAGCTTTCTGAATCTACAATCCAAAGTAAGCAAAATCTAGAACTGCAATTTCAAAATTCAATGTGACCTTGCTAGAGTGAAACTCAATATTCTTCAGAGAAAGATAACAGAACACACAGGATATTTACAGTGCATCATCCATAAAGCCCAGTATGCAACCAAAAACGACAAGACATGAGGAAAAAAACAGAATATGACACAAGGTCCCTAACAAAGAGCCTGATGTAGAAGTTAGTAGACAAGAACTTTTAAGTAACTATGATGAATTTGTTAACAAGTGTAAAGTAAGGTATATTGTTTTAATGAGTGATGTGATGGAGAATTTCAGAAGAGATTTGAAAACTGTAAAATGGAAACCCAAGAATTATAAAAGACAATATACGTAATATTTAAAAGTTCATTGGGTAGATTAACACAAATTGAACGTGTTGCTGCTGCTGCTAAGTCGCTTCAGTCATGTCTGAATCTGTGCAACACCATAGACGGAAGCACACCAGACTCCCCTGTCCCTGGGATTCTCCAGGCAAGAACACTGGAGTGGGTTGCCATTTCCTTCTCCAATGCAGGAAAGTGAAAAGTGAAAGTGAAGTTGCTCAGTCATGCCTGACTCATAGCGACCCTATGGACCGCAGCCCACCAGGCTCCTCCATCCATGGGATTTTCCAGGCAAGAATACTGGAGTGGGTTGCCATTGCCTTCTCCGAACACAAGTTAAATGTAAGAAAAGAACATAACTTCTAAATAACTTACCAGTCAAAACATTATAAAGTAAGTCAGAAAATATTTTGAACTGAATTATCATGACAAAAAATATACCCCCACGTGGTAGGATGCAGATCTTTAGAGGGAAATTTTATGTTTAAATGCTTCTTTAGAAAAGAAGAAAAGTTTAAATCAGTGATAAAGCTTCCACTTAAAGAAACTAAATAATAAAAAGCAATGAAACTGGAAGTAAATAAAAGGAAGAAAATAGTAGCGCTAAAAGCCGTAAATGAAACGGAAACTAGACAATCAAAATATGTAAATAAAAAATGGATTCTTTTGAGAAGAAAAGCAAAATTACCAAGTCCTTAGCTAGAGTAATCAAGAAGGGGAGAAGGGATACAATAACAGGAATGCCAAGTGGGGACATCATTACAGAACATACAGATATTATGAAGACATTAATGTCAACAGTTTTAGCAATACAAATGAACAAATTCACTGATGAGCACATCATACCAAAACAAAGACAAGAATTATAAAATCTAAAAAGTTATAGATTTATCCAAGAAATTGAATTCATAGATAAAAATCTTTTATCTTAATTATATCCACAGGCCCAAATGTGTTACTTGGTGAATTCAATCAATTATTGAGCCAAGAAATATTACCAGTTCTACACAAACTTTCAGAAAATAGAGGATTACTTCCCAGTTCATTCTGTGAAGCCTGAATAAGTTTGATTCCAGACCTTACATTGTCATTACCAGAAAATAAACACAGATCAATAGAATTCATGAGTGTAGATGCAAAGATATCTAACAAAATAGTAGCAAGTTGAATCAGCAAAGTATATACAAGGTAACCTACCATGATACAAGGTTAAATGTCCATCAATATAATTCATGATACCAATAGAAGTCTTTGTACTGGTCATTTTCTTTCCAAAATGATATAGCTCTCTAAGTATATCCCTATTTTCAAGGTAAGCTAAACATGAAATGAGTAGCAATTGACTGAATAAGCACTGATCCTTTTAAAATTAAGTATTCAGCTGCTTATGTAACATAAACATCTTGCTCTGTTCCCAAAACTAACTGGGAATCAGATGAACATTATTTTAATGTTATGTAATATGTTTGTCTAAAGTCCTTAGGCAAATATACCTAAACTATCTACCACGGAGTCTTTTTAGGTCACATTGCCACATAAGAAAAGTGAATTCCACTTACTATGCCAGGTTCAGAAGACTCAAGTGGAAAAACCCCACAGGTTGAAGCAGCTTTGTCACAGCTATCCAGAGCTGCAGAACCTACAGGGCTGACTCAGGTGATTGTGAAGCCTAACCCAGCTGTTGGCAGGAAGAAGCCAAGCTGTGTGACAGCATCTGGCCAGTGGATTGCCAAATGCTGAGCCAGGCTAGATGCTGACCTACTTATTCAGTAAGGTACAAGTGCAAAATTATGCCTGCCAAGCTCCCTTTAAAGTAAATTCAAATAGAACTGAATTCTCAAGTGGCCTCCACCTCCTAATCCCCCCCAGACTGGGTGGTTTCTTGGGTGACCTGGAGTCTATAGTGTGGAAATAAAGTAACTGTATCATTCACATTTCTCTTTTGCATTTATTTACGCAATATATACACAACTTGCAGATAACTTACAAATGCAAGGTGTGTTTAACCAGTTAAATTGGTAACTCTTGAGGAAAACATACATATATATAATATATATATAAAAGGAAATATATATATAATGGAGCTATAAATGTATTCACATTTTAATTTATAAATTTTGATTTACAAGGGAATATCTTTTTTCTATATCTTAAAAAATAGAATAGCTACTCTTTTGACAAGCACACTTAAGCAATTGATATGCATTATATTTAGTAATATGAAAACTAGATAATTATGCAACATTTATGTAACTAAAGAACCTGTGTTTTATTGGTGGCCAGATGACCAAGCTGTGAGTCTCATACATTGGTAAGAAGCAAAAAGAGCGGAGAGCTTGTTTAGAATAACTAAGTTCAACACAACATTTGAAATTGATCACTGGACAGTGGGAACCGAAAAGGATTCATTGTTAAATAGTTGCCTAGATGTGACCTTTTCTTCCTTCTCTGTTTTTGTATTTAGCATTATGAAAGTGGGCGTTTCTTTGTTAAAGATCTTTCTACATTGAATTTACTCATCTATGGCTTTCGTAAGTCACCATTTCTCTGTGGGTAAATGAAAGTTCACAAGATGCTTTATGTCCTGGTACTTCCCTGCTGCTAAATTTTCCCCTGGATAAAATCTATTTAGCATTTGTTCTGTATTGTTGTGTTAGAACTACCGTACCAGTGTACCACAAACCAGTTTGCTTAAACAACAGAAATTCAGTTTTTTCACAAATCAAGAGGCTGGAAATCTGAGATCAAAGTGTCAGCAGAGTTGGTTTCTCCCAGACTCTCTCCTTGACTTGCAGATGGCTGTCTTCATGTTCATATGGCATTCTTGCTCAATGTGTATCTATGTCTAAACTTACTCTTCTTATAAAGACACAGGTAGTACCAGACTAGAACCCATCTTAATTACCTCCTTTTATCATAATTACTTCCCTTAGACCTTATCTTCAAATACAGTCACATTCTAAGGTATTGGGGATTAGGAATTCAATATGTGAATTGGACGAGACATAAGTCAGCTTATAACATGTATTTTATGGTCCTGATGGTATGAATATCCATGCTCCATTTTCCCAACAGTAGAAATGCATTCACAGAATATCATGTTCTATCTATAATCTTTCTTGTTAGGTAATATTATATCACTTATATATAATTTTACTTTACATACATTTGTTTCTTGTTGCCAAAACTGGCTTACAAACTCCTTGAGGAAGAATCTATGCTGAAAACTAATTGACATAAAATGATATCTAAAAGGAATAAGACCTAGAAAATTATTTTCCATTCTTGTCTATAGGGTTAAAAGAAGCATTTTTTTTTGAATCAAACAATTTTACTTTGCCTAAAAAATGAATGAGACTGAAAGGAGTATGCAAAAGAGGAGAGTGAAAGAGCTAGCATAAAACTAAATATTAGAAAAAAACATGATCATGACGTCTGGCCCCATTCAGTTCAGTTCAGTTCAGTCGCTCAGTCGTGTCCAACTCTTTGTGACCCCATGAATCGCAGCATGCCAGGCCTCCCTGTCCACAGCCATCTCCCAGAGTTCACCCAGACTCACATCCATCAAGTCAGTGATGCCATCCAGCCATCTCATCCTCTGTCGTCCCCTTCTCCTCCTGCCCCCAATCACTCCCAGAATCAGAGTCTTTTCCAATGTGTCAACTCTTCGCATGAGGTGGCCAAATACTGGAGTTTCATCATTCCTTTCAAAGAAATCCCAGGGCTCATCAAATTCAGAATGGATTAGTTGGATCTCCTTGCAGTCCAAAGGACTCTCAAGAGTCTTTTCCAACACCACAGTTCAAGAGCATCAATTATTTGGCCCTCAGCTTTCTTCACAGTTCAACTCTCACATCCATACATGACCACAGAAAAAACCATAGCCTTGACTAGATGGACCTTAGTCTGCAAAGTAATTTCTCTGCTTTTGAATATGCTATCTAGGTTGGTTGTAATTTTTCTTCCAAGGAGTAAGTGTCTTTTAATTTCATGGCTGCAGTCACCATCTGCAGTGATTTTGGAGCCTAAAAAAATAAAATCTGCCACTGTTTCCACTGTTTCCCCATCTATTTCCCATGAAGTGATGGGGCCGGATGCCATGATCTTTGTCTTCTGAATGTTGAGCTTTAAGCCAACTTGTTCACTCTCCTCTTTCACTTTCATCAAGACGCTTTTTAGTTCCTCTTCACTTTCTGCCATAAGGGTGGTATCATCTGCATATCTGAGGTTATTGATATTTCTCCTGGCAATCTTGATTCCAGCTTGTGTTTCTTCCAGTCCAGCATTTCTCATGAAGTACTCTGCATATAGGTTAAATAAGCAGGGTGACAATATACAGCCTTGACGTACTCCTTTTCCTATTTGGAACCAGTCTGTTGTTCCATGTCCAGTTCTAACTGTTGCTTCCTGACCTGCATACAGGTTTCTCAAGAGGCAGGTCAGGTGGTCTGGTATTCCCATCTCTTGAAGAATTTTCTACAGTTTATGGTGATCCACACAGTCAAAGGCTTTGGCATAGTCAATAAAGCAGAAATAGATGTTTTTCTGGAACTCTCTTGCTTTTTCCATGATCCAGAAGATGTTGGCAATTTGATCTCTGGTTCCTCTGCCTTTTCTAAAACCAGCTTGAACATCAGGAAGTTCATGGTTCATGTATTGCTGAAGCCTGGCTTGGAGAATTTTGAGCATTACTTTACTAGCATGTGAGATGAGTGCAATTGTGTGGTAGTTTGAGCATTCTTTGGCATTGCCTTTCTTTAGGACTGGAATGAACACTGACCTTTTCCAGTCCTGTGGCCACTGCTGAGTTTTCCAAATTTGCTGGCATATTGAGTATAGCACTTTCACAGCATCATCTTTCAGGATTTGAAATAGCTCCACTGGAATTCCATCACCTCCACTAGCTTTGTTCATAGTGATGCTTCCTAAGGCCCACTTGACTTCACATTCCAAGATGTCTGGCTCTAGGTGAGTGATCACACCATCGTGATTATCTGAGTCATGAAGATCTTTTTTGTACGGTTCTTCTGTGGCCCCATTACTTCATGGAAAATAGAAAGGGAAAGTAATAACAGATTTCCTCTATTTGCGCTCTAAGATCACAGCAGATGGTAATTGCAGTCGTGAAATCAGAAGATGATTACTTCTTGGCAGGAAAGCTCTGGCAAACCTAGAAAGAGTGTTGAAAAGCAGAGACATTACTCTGGCGACAAAGGTCCATATAGTCAAGGCTATGGAACTCCTTATTGCCAAATTCAGACTTAAAGAAAGTAAGGAAACCACTAGAACATTCAGGTATGACTTTAATAAAAT
The DNA here is from genome assembly GCF_032405125.1 of Capricornis sumatraensis. NCBI lineage: Eukaryota > Metazoa > Chordata > Mammalia > Artiodactyla > Bovidae > Capricornis > Capricornis sumatraensis. The sequence goes on from NC_091083.1 coordinate 17,015,345, forward strand.
TGCTTACAATTATACAGTGGAAGTGACAAATAGATTCAAGGAATTAGATATGATAGACAGAGAACCTGAAGAACTATGGATGGAGGTTTGTGACATTGTACAGGAGGCAGTGATCATGATCATCCTCAAGAAAAAGAAAAGCAAAAAGGCAAAATGATTGTCTGAGGAGGCCTTACAAATAGCAGTGAAAAGAAGAGAAGTGAAAGACAATGAAAAAAGGAAAGATATACCCATCTGAAAGCAGAGTTCCAAAGAATAGCAAGGAGATATAATAATGCTTTCCTCAGTGATCAGTGCAAAGAAATAAGGGAAAACAATAGGATGGGAAAGAATAGAGATCTCGTCAAGAAAATTAGCAATACCAAGGGACCATTTCTTGCAAAGATGGGCACAATAAAGGACAGAAATGGTATGGACCTAGCAGAAGCAGAAGATATTAAGAAGAGGTGGCAAGAGTACACAGAAGAACTGTACAAAAAAATCTTCATGACCTAAATAACCATGATGGTGTGATCACTCAGCTAGAGCCAGACATCCTGGAATGTGAGTCAAGTGGGCCTTAGGAAGCATCACTACAAACATAGCCAGTGGAGGTGATGGAATTCCAGTGGAGCTATTTCAAATCCTGAAACATGATGCTGTGAAAGTGCTGCACTCAATATGCCAGCAAATTTGGAAAACCCAGCAGTGGCCACAGGACTGGAAAAGACCAGTTTTCATTCCAATCCCAAAGAAAGTCAATGCCAAAGAATGCTCAAACTACTGCACAATTGCACCCATACACACGCTAGTAAAGTAATGCTCAAAATTCTCCAAGCCAGGCTTCAGCAATACGTGAACCATGAAATGCTAGATGTTCTAGCTGGAAATCCAGAGAAAAGGCAAGGGAACAGAGTCAAATTGCCAACATCCACTGGATCATGGAAAAAGCAAGAGAGTTCCAGAAAAACATCTATTTCTGCTTTATTGACTATGCCAAAGCCTTTGACTATATGGATCACAACAAACTGGAAAATTCTTCAAGAGATGGGAATACCAGACAGACCACCTGACCTGCCTCCTGAGAAATCTGTATGCAGGTCAGGAAGCAACAGTTAGAACTGGACATGGAACAACAGACTGGTCCCAAACAGGAAAAGGAGTACATCAAGGCTGTATATTGTCACCCTGCTCATTTAACTTATATGCAGAGTACATCATGAGAAACGCTGGACTGGATGAAGCACAAGCTGGAATCAAGATTGCCAGGAGAAATATCAATAACCTCAGATATGCAGATGATACCACCCTTATGGCAGAAAGTGAAGAAATAAAGAGCCTCTTGGTGAAAGTAGAAGAGGAGAGTGAACAAGTTGGGTTAAAACTCAGCATTCAGAAAATGAAGATCATGGCATCCAGTCCCATCACTTCATGGCAATTAGGTGAGGAAGCAATGGAAACAGTGACAGAGTTTATTATTCTGGGCTCCAAAATAACAAGATGGTGACTGCAGCCATGAAATTAAAAGACACTTGCCCCTTGGAAAGACAGTTATGACCCACCTAGACAGCATATCTCTGTTCTTTTCCAAGGCAAACCATTCAATATCACGGTAATCCAAGTCTATGCCCCAACCAGTAACGCTGAAGAAGCTGAAGTTGAACAGTTCTATGAAGATCTACAAGACCTTTTAGAACTCACACCCAAAAAAGATGTCCTTTTCATTATAGGGGACTGGAATGCAAAAGTAGGAAGTCAAGAAACACCTGGAGTAACAGGCAAATTTGGCCTTGGAATGTGGAATGAAGCAGGGCAAAGGCTAATAGAGCTTTCTAAGACAATGCACTGGTCATAGCAAACACCCTCTTCCAACAGCACAAGAGAAGACTCTACACATGGACGTCACCAGATGGACAACACCAAAATCAGATTGATTATATTCTTTGCAGCCAAAGATGGAGAAGCTCTATACAGTCAGCAAAAACAAGACCGGGAGCTGACTGTGGCTCAGATCATGAACACCTTATTGCCAAATTCAGACTTAAATTGAAGAAAGTAGGGAAAACCACTAGACCATTCAGGTATGACCTAAATCAAATCCTTTATGATTATACAGTGGAAGTGAGAAATAGATTTAAGGGCCTAGATCTGATAGATAGAGTGCCTGATGAACTATGGAATGAGGTTCATGACATTGTACAGGAGACAGGATCAAGACCATCCCCAAGGAAAAGAAATGCAAAAAAGCAAAATGGCTGTCTGGGGAGGCCTTACAAATAGCTGTGAAAAGAAGAGAAGCAAAAAGCAAAGGAGAAAAGGAAAGATATAAGTATGTGAATGCAGAGTTCCAAAGAATAGCAAGGAGAGATAAGAAAGCCTTCTTCAGCGATCACTGCAAAGAAATAGAGGAAAAGAACAGAATCGGATAGACTAGAGATCTCTTCAAGAAAATTAGACATACCAAGGGAAAATTTCATGCAAAGATAGGCTCAATAAAGGATAGAAATGATATGGTCCTAACAGAAGCAGAAGATATTAAGAAGAGGTGGCAAGAGTACACAGAAGAACTGTACAAAAAGATCTTCACGACCAAGATAATCACAGTGGTGGGATCACTCACCTAGAGCCAGACATCCTGGAATGTGAAGTCAAGCAGGCCTTAGAAAAAGCATCACTATGAACAAAGCTAGTGGAGGTGATGGAATTCCAATTGAGCTATTTCAAATCCTGAAAGATGATGCTGTGAAAGTGCTATACTCAATATGCCAGCAAATTTTGAAAACTCAGCAGTGGCCACAGGACTGGAAAAGGTCAGTTTTCATTCCAATCCCAAAGAAAGGCAATGCCAAAGAATGCTCAAACTACCACACAGTTGCACTTATCTCACATGCTAGTAAAGTAATGCTCAAAATTCTCCAAGCCAGGCTTCAGCAATATGTGAACCGTGAATTTCCAGCTGTTCAAGCTGGTTTTAGAAAAGGCAGAGGAACCAGAGACCAAATTTCCAACCTCAGCTGGATCATGGAAAAAGCATGAGAGTTCTAGAAAAACATGTACTTCTGCTTTATTGACTATGCCAAAGCCTTTGACTGTGTAGATCACAATAAACTGTGTAAAATTCTTCGAGTGATGGGAATACCAGACCACCTGACCTGCCTCTTGAGAAACCAATATGCAGGTCAGGAAGCACCAGTTAGAACTGGACATGGAACAACAGACTGGTTCCAAATAGGCAAAGGAGTACGTTAAGGCTGTGTATTATCACCCTGCTTATTTAACTTATATGCAGAGTACATCATGAGAAACGCTGGACTGGAAGAAGCACAAGCTGGAATCAAGATTGCCGGGAGAAATAATAACCTCAGATATGCAGATGACACCACCCTTATGGCAGAAAGTGAAGAGGAACTAAAAAGCCTCTTGATGAAAGTGAAAGTGGAGAGTGAAAAAGTTGGCTTAAAGCTCAACATTCAGAAAACGAGGATCATGGGATCTGGTCCCATCACTTCATGGGAAATAGATGGGGAAATAGACTTTTTGGGGGGGGGCTCCCAAATCACTGCAGATCATGATTGCAGCCATGAAATTAAAAGACGCTTACTCTTTAGTAGGAAAGTTATGACCAACCTAGATAGCATATGAAAAGCAGAGACATTACTTTGCCAACAAAGGTCTGTCTAGTCAAGCCTATGTTTTTTCCTGTGGTCATGTATGGATGTGAGAGTTGGACTCTAAAGAAAGCTGAGGGCCAAAGAATCGATGCTTTTGAACTGTGGAGAAGACTCTTGAGAGTCCCTTGGACTGCAAGGAGATCCAACCAGTCCATCCTAAAGGAAATAAGTCCTGAATATTCACTGGGAGGACTGATGCTGTAGCTGAAGCTCCAGGCTTTTGGACACCTGATGCAAACAGCTGACTCATTGGAAAAGTCCCTGATGTTGAGAAAGATTGAGGGCAGAAAGAGAATTGGTCAGCAGAGGATGGGATGGCTAGATAGCAACACCAATGCAATGGACATGATCTTGGGGACACTTCGGGAGATGATGTGGAGGTCTGGCATGCTCCAGTCCATTGTGTCGCAAAGAATCAAACATGACTGGACAACTGAACAACAAAAAATGAATTGTAATTTGAAATCATCTTTTCACTGCTAAGGCATACTTTAAACAAGTAGGCAATACATTTCCCCCCCCTTCATCTCTATTCCCTGGAATGCTGTAAGTTACAGCCTTTGCCAGAGAATGGCTTACAAAGGAGCAAATTGAAAATTCATCATTTTCCAGTGTGGTAAGATTCACTTATCCATTCAATAAGGATTTATTGCTTTGCTCTTATGTGCCAGGAACAGGGCTTGGTGTTGGTAATAACTTAGTGAACAAGACATAGATAGACTATGGAATAGTAACTGAGTTTAGATTTTTACATCTCAACCACTGGAGTGCAGATTAGCATATGAATGAACTATACAACTTATTTTCAGTCACAGTTTTGGTCTAGTCTTTGATATTCTCCCTCTATCATAGGAAATAGCTTTTCTTTCATAAGCAGAAGAGGAACAGGATGAAATAGAGAGCTCTGCTACTCCTTGGCCAATTTCTTTATAAAATTACATTTGGAAATATCTATTTAATTGGTCCCTCCAAGGCCTGTAAGCTGAAAAATTTATGGGCTCTTACATGGTGACAGAGTGAAAAGTGGTCCAAGTGATTTTTGAAAGGTGCCTACCAAAATAAATGAGTTTTACCAGTGATGTCTTTATAAGGTCTGCTGACAGGTGAGAATTCAGGAATTTAGGGATTTACATTCTATTATACTTAGGAGCCCTATTAGAAGAGGACCATATGAGGCATTCTCTGCCAATTACTTTTTTCCATGACATTCTTAATGAAAATAGAAATTCCATTTTTCTCATGGTAGATTTTCTGAAATGGGATACTCAAAAGCTGTATGGTCACACAGAGGGTAATCTTTCTGAAATCAGTGGTGTTGGGAGATGAAGTCCACACAGAGACCCTGGATTATACTTGTCATACAAAGCTACACAGCCTCCTTCTTGTCACAACCTCCAGGGCTGTTTTTTCGGTCCAAGCAACCATCTCCCTTCTTCTACTTTTGTCCTTTTAAAGTCCCATCTTAATGAAGTATCTAAAAATGATCCTTTTTACAAAAGTTTACTTAAAGACATATTGCTGCTCAACTCAAAACTCTCTACTGCTCCCCACTTCATGCAAATAAAGGCAGAAGTCTTGACCAGACATAATGAGGCTCTGCTCTATTGGTTCCCATTACCTAAAGTACAAAGATCCCAGAGATTAGTAGAAAATGAAGCTAAGAGGTAACGGGGGTGGATAGAATAGGACCTTGTTTCTCTACAAACACACAAGGAACATTTATCTTTAGATATTCCTCAGCATAGTGTGGTTTTCTCCCATGTATCTGGATGTCTGTCTTTCACCCATTTCAAGTCTTTGGTCAAATATTCTTTTCAGTAATCTCTGACTTATCCCATTTAACACTGAGTAAATTACTGCTACTCCCTATCCTCTCCCTGCTTTTTCTCCCTACCCCAGGTTTCATTACATTTGTACGCCCTTATGTAATGCTTAATATACTTCTGTATCGTATTCATTATCTATATCCTCCGGAACATAAATTCCTACCCCCAGTGTCCAGGCCAGTACCTGGTAGAAAGGTCAAAACATTAAATTTATATTCAAGAGCGAATGGAAATCATGGTTAAAGCTCTGGATTGTATATGGGTAACATTTGGAGAATTTTCAGTTAAATTTTGCAGAAATACTGAGCCAAAGGTCTACTTACACCATTGTCAATGGACTGCTAGAATTTTGGTACAAATGGGTGGGAGTTCAAAGAGACATTAGCATAGAGTCAAACATTCTTAAAGCTACAACTATATTTTTGGGTTGAATAAAAGTCTTGAATGCGGGTAGTTTAGATGGAAAGTCAAACTTAAATATATGTTTTCACTAAATTAATCAAGGTTAAACTATATTTAATAATTTCTAAATTAGAAATTTAATTTGATACCTCCTTCCACTGACACATATTAATAGTTGTTGTTTTACCTAAATTGGAGTTTTGGAGCGGGGGTGGCATCAAAAGATGGTGAATGTCAGGTTTCCTTGGATAAGTTCCAGGGATAGCCTTGTATTCAGATCTCTCAAAGATTTCTGCAAGTGTAGGTATTATTCTGGGCCTTGCAATGAACCAGGCTTTGTAATCACAACTGCAGATTTCCTAATTTTTTTGCTAGTATTTATGCATCATTTGCTTCTTTGAACATTAGAGACTTCTTCAACAACATCCATAACTTTGCCATGAACTACACACAATATAAGGACCTCAGAAAGTTTTCCCACTTCTGGAATTCATTCATCTCTATTTTACCACATAAATAGCATTACCAATCACATCTTGAATGTCAATGCTCCTCATATGACTGCAGACTATTTGATGGCAACTGTCATGTGATTTTTATTTCATCAAGATAATTAGACCATCCCTCATTCCAAAAGCCAGTTAACAACCTCTAAATTAAACCACATTTTATGGCTGTAGAATTGAGGAAAAAATGAAAATTTTCTCAAACATCTCACTTCAGGAATTCTTTCGATGTGACATTATCCCATGTGCACTCAACATTCATACATATGCTTCTTCACCTTAAAGGTTATGTTTCATCTCAGATCTTAAATTATCTCATAGGCAAAGTCCATTATCAAAAAAAAAAAAAAAAAAAGACAAGAAAGAAGAATAGATGCATACGTACTAAGTATTTTCAGTTGTGTTAGACTCTTTGTGACTCCATGGACTGTAGCCCACCAAGGTCCTCTGTCCATGAGATTCTACAGGCAAAAATGCTGGAGTGGGTTGCTATGCCCTTCCTCAGGGATTCAACCTGCATCTCTAATTTCTCCTGCATTGGCAGGCAGGTTGTTTACCACTAGCATCACCTAGGAAGCCCCAAGAGAAGAATATACAAAAGCGAATGCAGTTTGATGTCTTTATGAACTATTAAAAATATAATTTAAAAATTGATACATGAGTCAATGCAGCATCGTTTTTGCTCAGTAATTTCCATTTTTGTCAGTCAAAACCAAGAGCAGGCAGAAGCTACACAAATAAAGGCTTGAGAACCAGGATGCACTAAACTCTAAAACAAAATTCAGTCTTGCTTTTGTTATCTAGTCTCTTGTATCTCTTTAGGTTTAAACCATGAAATATATAAATATTCAGGGATCATTCGGTCATAATGCACCAAGCAACTTTAAGTGCACCCTACATCCAGGGGCTGGTACTGAGCAAGATTCTATTAGTATCCATTTGTTGGTATTCCAATAAAATATCTGTCTAATGTGCTTTTCCTGGCACTGCTAGATCTAATGGGAGCCTGTTTAGCCTTAAATGTCATCATTGCTATTGCAAAGCCACAAAAGTACATCCTGGTCCACATGACCAGGGCTTAATAGAGGAGAGTCAACTAAGTGAAAATCAGAATGTATGTTTAAATAGAAGCCTGGTGAAGGTTTAAAATGTATTTAGTCTACAGACATCTTCTTTATGTTTTTATTTGGGTTCTGTGGAAATGGGTTTCTGTGTGCGGGAGCTTGATGCTTTCAGTGCAGGGAAATATATGTGGTTTTTTTGGCAAATTTAAAGAGAGCCATAGAAAAGCATCTAGACAGATAGGTTCAAATTCTAGAGGAAAACTGTGTAATTAGTGAATTTTATGTATACTAACTTTTAAAAATTTTTATATAAATTTATATATGTAAGAGTGATAAACAATTACTACTGCTTTGCTTTTCCAGAAGTTTGTGACTGTCTAGTGAATGCTGAGATTATTTTTGATTATGAATATGAGTGCACACTAGCTAAAGGTAATATGGGTTCAAAGTGATATCTACCATTTATAGAAAGAACTGAAATCTTAGATCAGACCCACATCTTATTTGTCCACAGGATGGTCACACTCATTTCCTCAGTAAGATACCAGTCCTTCAACATTGACGGTGATTGTGCTTGCTAACTTCATTCCATGTATTTTCCCCAGTCCTTTCTTTTATCCAACTTTTTCCAAATAACTTATATTCTCCTCATGGTAATTTTTACAGATATCAATGCATCTTGGTTTATTTAAGTGAAAAGGGTTCTTTTTTGATTATATAGTTTATTTCACTTTAATATCAGGTGCACGGGGATGATCCAGAGAGATGATATGGGGTGGGAGGTGGGAGGGAGGTTCATGATTGGGAACTCATGTACACCGTGGCAGATTCATGTCAATGTATGGTAAAACCAAAACAGTATTGTAAAGTAAAATAAAGTAAAAATAAAAATTAAAAAAATAATAATATCAGGAATCAGTGTCATTTGAATTTTTGAATTTAGTTCATACGTGCAAATCCACATTTTCTCTTGTTAAGAAAATAAACCACTCCGCTATTTAAAAGGAAAAAAAAGGAAACAAAAGCAAACAAGACTTGCTGAGGCTTCCCCTTTACTATTAAGATAAAGTTCAACTTCCTTAAAATGGTTAATCTTTCTACCCTAGCCTCTCCACTGTCATCACCATTTTTCTTACCCTTATTCCTGCCACACTGCACTTCCTTCAGTGAAGCATAACTGAGAAAGCTCAGGCCTTCCCCCCTGCTATTGTATATTGTTGGAGAGTTTAATAAGCATTTGCTGTTATGTGTGTCCCACAGCTATGCCACTATTGATTTTACTTATATTTGCAGTCTACAATAAATTCTATAAATTTACTAGTTAAGTAGTGTGCCTTATTTGCCCTATATCTACAGTTGTCTTTGATGTCTTAATGATTATATCTTGGTCTGAGAGTAACAGGATTGGAGGAGATATCTCTGTCCTTTCTAGGTTTAACTTCAGTATATTTCCTTTCAGCTTTCATCATTTCATACTGTATTATTATTATGTTATCTAAAGTTTGACATCTACTTGTTTAAAGATTATATCTATCAAAATCACATGTGTGCTCACCTTTTAATCCAGCCATCATTTCTTAGGATTTGACTAATGTGAATTTTGAAACATATAATTTGATTTATTATAAGGATATTAGTTTCATCATTAAGATCATAAGGGATTGGCAACTGAATTCATGCCCATTAGTGGAATACTGGTTAAATAAATTATACTCAGGTCTAAAGCTGGGAAAAAGAATGAGGAAACTATATTCTGGCATGGAACATATTCTAAGATATACTGAGAAGTTAAAATAGCAAAGAACAAATGAATACATATAAATGTGTGAAACAATGAACATACTGGATAGGATATCTTTATTTGTGTTGGCAGACTGTTTCTGAAATAATCACAAGAAACTTCCAACCTTTGTGATCTCCAGGGAGAGGAGATAAGAGCATTAAGAAAAGCCTTTTACATGTACACTTTAGAACATCCTAAATTTTAAATCATGTACATCTATTACCTGTGCCTAAATAATTAAAATTTTAATTAAAAAAGAGAAATGTTTCCAGGTAAGATGGTAGATTCAACGTGTGAGTCTATGTTTGCTTCCTCTTCAAACCCAATAAAACAAAAATGTTTTCATTCCCTATTGCTGCTGTGACAAATGATCACAAATTCAATGGCTCGCTACAATATAAATCTTTTATCTTACAGTCTGTCTGGCAGAAGTCTAACACGGGTCTCACAATCAAGGTGTCAGCTGGGCTGAGTCCCTTGGCAGAGTCTGTAGGGAAGAATTCTTTTCCTTAGATTTTCCAGCCTGGAAATGCTCTCAATGTAGGTAACGGGCTCATATCATTTGATTTCCTAATTTGAAAGGTTGTTCTCCTTTTTATCTGACACACTTGTTTCATTTTTTGGTGTGTGTTTGTTAAATTAAGATAGAATTCAACCCCTCTTTCTCAACTTCAGCTGGAAACAGAAATCTGATATATATATTATTTGTTCTTTTGAGCACATCTTAATTTTGTTAAAACACATCAATTTTATTTTAGACAATAACTTCTGATGTTTAAGATTCTGGTTGGGCTCTCTATCCCCTTTCTAACTGAGGAAAAGATATTTTTACAGATTAAAAAAATTCACCAATTTCACAGGGAACACATATGCCAATATAGAGGAGTATAGTTAATTTGAGTCTATTTTAGAAACAAGAAATCAAACACACTAGAATTAAAGGAATACCTCTCTTTGTGATAATTTTAAATATGCTACACATGTGCACATTTTGTAGAACATTTTAGCATGTTGGTGAGGATATGTCTGTAGATGTCTAAAAAGAGAATGGCAAGGATAGATAGGGGCAATTACTAAAGAAAACTTATTCAAGAAGCTTTACCATGAATACAGGAGATAAATGGGAATTTAGCTAGAAAGAAATTTGGGCTAGGAAGGGATTTTTAAGAATAGGTATAAGTATATGTTATGAAGAGGATAATTATGTCTAGATGAAAAGATTTAGGGTCCATTAATTTAGAGTCTCAGTGAAGTAAAAGTAGTGGAAAAATATCAAGGGTACATAGAATAAGTGATGGAAGAATAGGAGGTGTCAGTTAGACTTGAGGACATTTTTAATCAAGATTTTAAAAGTCATGCTTACAAAGACAAGTACAGAATTATGGGAGTTGGATAGAAAATGATTGTTAACGTTGAGGGGCCTATGTTTTGATGGGTTATCTACATATAGGTTGAAATAACCAGAATGGTAATGGAGATTGAAATGAAAAACAAGATCATGACCTCTAAAATTCAACATATCAGTAAATGCTTACAACTGGCTGGATGGTTGGTAATAGCAGCAATGATGAAGGTTGAGAGACAAAATCAGATGACATAAGATAGAGCATCTCAGGGAAAAGATTGAAAAAAAATATTGTAAATGGAGAACACTTGCCCCACTTGCAACCCATGATACAGCATAAGAATGAGAGTCCAAGAGCCAAGGGAACTGGAAGTTTTGGGGATTCTATGAATGACTGAATAGGCTTTTTGTAAAAATCATGGAAGGATTATATCTAATAGTCTTGAAAAGTCAGGTGTCAGTTTAAACTAGAAATTATGAGGCCACTTTGCCATTCTTTTAACGTGCAGGTAGCAAACATTTATCTCTAGTTTTATCTCTTGAACTCCATTTGGACGTTGTAGTAGGCTACAATTGATGTCCTGTTCTCTACGAAGCCTTTACCAAGCCTGGTTATCTGTATCTTAGAGGCTGTGAGTGTTGGCTGTCAATAGAGAAACTTCATTCTTCTCTAGGGAAGTGATCTCAGCTATTGGTAGCCATCAAGTTCTGCAGATTAAACAGATTCTTTAGCCTGAGCCACCAGAGAAGCCTCTCCTAAAAGATACTTGAGGTCAATGACCCACTGAGGAGGCAATGTCCTCAATGACCCACTCAGGAGGCAATGTTCCCAAGACAGGACCTACTCTGGGCATAAATCATGCCTCAAAACTCCTCATGGATCCCGCTGAGACTCAACTCCAGCAAAACCACATCCTTACTCACCTGTTTCCTGTTTCCTATCCTTCCTCTCTAACTTCCTTCAAGATTTCTCCAGAAATCTCTTTCTCAATGCTGTGCTGCTGCTGCTAAGTTGCTTCAGTCGTGTCCGCAATAAGACATTTTAAAAAGATTCTCCTTCTCAGCCTCTGCCTCCAGAGAACTAAATCTAAGTTGAAAGTGAAAGTGCAGTCGCTCAGTTGTGTCCAACTCTTTGTGACCCCATGGACTGTAGCCCACCAGGCTCCTCTGTCCATGAGATTTTCCAGGCAAAAATACTGGAGTGGGCTGCCATTTCCTTCTCCAGGGGATCCTCCCAACCCAGGGAACAAACCCAGGGATCGAACCCAGATCCCCTGCATTGCAGACAGATGCTTTTACCATCTGAGCCAAACTTGCCATTTCCAAAATGAAATTCTTGCCTTTCTCTATCCTTTGACTGAAAACTTTCTCTTTTGACAATTTTTCCTTTCTCAGACAAAAGGCACTGGCAGCAACTTGGGTATCCAAGTGGAAATAGAAGTCCTTGATTTCTCTGTTTTCAATCTATTAGAAAGTTCTATTGATATTACCAAAGTCTGTCCAAACCTTCTCCTAGTCAAAGACTGAGACACTGAGAGGTTATGGGCTTGTTTGAATGGGTTTCTAACATTTATGCTTCGGTGCTTGCTCATTGTACTCCACTGTCCAAAGAGCAGCATTATCATTTCCTGATTCACACATGGTACTTTTTATGGCGGCTTCCCTGGTGGCTCAGTTAGTACAGAATTCTCCTGTCAATGCAGGAGACCCCAGTCTGATCGCTGGGTTGGGAAGATCCCCTGGAGATGGGCATGGCAACTCATGCCAGTATTACTACCTGGAGAATTCCATGGACAGAGGAACCTGGCAGACTACAGGGCTGCAAAGAGTCAGGCATGACTGAGCAACTAACACTTAACACAAACTAACAAGTCTGAAGTAATAAATAAAATTATTCTAGAATTTAGAAAAATTATGAAGTGTCCTAATTTGTCAACTGACTGTGAAGATGGCTGAGTGCTGAAGAATTGATCCTTTTGAACTGTGGTGTTGGAGAAGACTCTTGAGAGTCCCTTGGACTGCAAGGAGATCCAACCAGTCCATTCTGAAGGCGATCAGCCTTGGGATTTCTTTGGAAGGAATGATGCTGAAGCTGAAGCTCCAGTACTTTGGACACCTCATGCGAAGAGCTGACTCAATGGAAAAGACTCTGATGCTGGGAGGGATTAGGGGCAGGAGGAGAAGGGGACGACAGAGTCTGAGATGGCTGGATGGCAAAGAGTCGGACAGGACTGAGCGACTGAACTGAACTGAACTACCTTAATCCCAATTACACCAAATACTGCTGATGCATAACTTAAATATTTGTCTCTGAATAGCAATAAATATTGTGAAACTTAATTAAAACAGCATTTTTGTGTTCAGTTCAGTTCAGTCGCTCAGTCGTGTGTGACTCTTTGTGACCCCATGAATCGCAGCACGCCAGGCCTCCCTGTCCATCACCAACTCCCGGAGTTCACTCAAACTCAAGTCCATCAAGTCGGTGATGTGATCTAGCCATCTCATCCTCTATCGTCCCCTTTTCCTCCTGCCCCCAATCCCTCCCGGCATCAGGGTCTTTCCCAATGAGTCAACTCTAAACATGAGGTGGTCAAAGTATTGGTGTTTCAGCCTCAGCATCAGTCCGTCCAATGAACACTCAGGACTGGTCTCCTTTAGGATGGTTGGATCTCCCTTAGGATGGTTGGATCTCCTTTAGGATGATTGGAGATGGTTGGATCTCCTTGCAGTCCAAGGGACTCTCAAGAGTCTTCTCCAACACCACAGTTCAAAAGAATCAATTCTTCGGCGCTCAGCTTTCTTCACAGTCCAACTCTCACATCTATACATGACCACTGCAAAAACCATAGCCTTTACTAGATGGACCTTTGTTGGCAAAGTAATATCTCTGCTTTTTAATATGCTATCTAGGTTGGTCATAACTTTCCTTCCAAGGAGTAAGCCTCTTTTAATTTCATGGCTGCAGTCACCATCTGCAGTGATTTTGGAGCCCCCCAAAATAAAGTCTGACACTGTTTCCACTTATCTCCCTAAATCCTAAAGAAAAGGTGCCATGAAATGCAGCCCATCATATTAAAAGGTATATTAATTAACGTGTACATATGTCTTTAGAAATCTAGTTGGTGGAAATTAAACTACATAATAAAAACAATATTGGACATCATTGATATTTGTCATAGAGCTTCATATAATACACTATAATATACTAAAGTGAATTAGTTTCTACAAAAATTATATCCAATCTTTTTTCATTTCAGTAAGTATCCTTTCCATATCTTCTCTCAGAATAACCTTAGCAAATACAATGCCAAACACTCTGTCTCCTTTGCAAAAATCTCAAGTCCTATGCATTTTGCCACACCATTTTTTAATGTAAAATCTTATATGCCAAGAGAATTACACCGTTGAGTATATTAAAGTAAAATCATCACAATACTAGCAATATATTAATGCAACTTTGGTGTAAATGGACCAGACAACTGAAGCATATTTAAAAGATAGCCATGCCATGTTTAAAGGATAGAAATCTCAACAGATGATATGTAAGTCAGAGGGCAAGCTCTATTTTTCTTTCTTTTGCTTTGTGTGGGGTCATTTAATCATGGTTCTAATCATTGCAATCAAAAATGTACATGACATACCAAAAAGGACTGCATTAATCCTTCTAGACTCAATATCAGATAACGAGCTAAAAAAGCCCTTCCAGCTACATCCTGTGGTGAGCATCTGTTGTGCTCTGTTTATTAAATAGCTCCTTTATAAGAGTACACTCTTAGTTTTATTAAATCTACTTTAAAGTATTATCTCTGTTTAGACTTCAGCTTTTGCCAGTGGCTATCTCTAGGTGAAGAGTACAGAAGGATGCACCTTTGACTGAGGGCGGAAACTCTGATCTAACCAAAGAAGGGCTACTTTTATGAAAGTTATTTTCCTTGAAGGAGTAGATGTGTTTTTATCCCAACTAAAGGAGAGTTTTCTTTCCTATAACAAAACTCCATCTTAATTAAACCACAAGCTAGTTCTAGGATAAAACTTCACCTGATTATAATTATTCTAGATAACATGTATTTCTCTGTGCATCTCAGTTCAAATTTCACATACAGTCATTTTCATATCCTGATTCACTTACCAATTTTATTTGTCACATCTATAATAAGAGAGATGTCTGGTGGTGGTGGGGGGGACTTTTGTGAGCCACTTTAGAAAAATAAATGCATTTCAACTTATGTGCTATTAGTTTGCTTTTCTGGAAATGGTGCTTTCTCAACATTAGACTTTGAACTATCTTTCTGTTTTACTATAGTAAAATAGGATGTGACCTAAATATCATCTTCTAAACCAGTCACACCCAGAAAGAAGAAAGAGTTCACTTTTAACAGTTTAATTTTATACTTAACAATAAAAATAAATATCTATACATTTTTTAACAACTTGATATAGAACAAATATTGAGCTGGCCAGAAAGTTTGTCAGGGAATTTCCATAAAATGATATGGTATGGAAACACCCAAATGAACTTTTTGACCAACTCAGTATTTTTCATTAACAGAAAGTATCATGAAGGTAAAAAAAAATTTTTTTTTGAAATAACAGCAATGTTGACAGAAATCATCAACATAAAGGCATTCTCTACTGAAGGAGCAAACTTGGGATTTCTAAAATCGAGTTTTTTTTTTTTTTTTCATTCAAAGTTATTGATATTGAAATGGCTACTTACAACACTTTAGCATATAGTTGTTATGAAATGAGATATGAGTGCTTAGCTTACTGAGACTAAGGCATTCAAAGACAGCATTAAAAACTAGATATAAAGATTAAGGCAGTCAAAGACAGCATTAAAATCTAGACATAAATTCCTCCCTGATTCCACTATTTTTAATTTTCTCCCAGTCTTATTCAGATGTTCTTTTTCCTGAGAATAATTGTTTCACCATTAATGTAGTATTCTTTCAAATAGTAGTCCATTTAGTTACTCTGAGAGTATTTTGATGGTGGGGGTGGGGATGAGTATTGGGGTAAGGATACACTTTGCTAAAATAAATTATTATAGAATGCTACCTGCAATTTAAAAGCTTTATAACCCCCAATTTAGCAGTCTTGGCATCCAAAAAAAGTTATCTTTAAGTGGAAAAGTAATTTAGAAATTATTTGTGCAACCAAGGAAAGGAGAATCCCCTGAGGAGGGTTCATATATTACTGTTGATTATATGGGCAGAATTCCATGAACTGCAACTGTGCAGGTAATGTTTGCAGAGAAGAGAAAATAACCAGTAGTCATCGAGCACTTAGAGTTTAGAAATTAAACATGCCACACCACGATGGGAATGGAAACATTGAGTGACACATATTACAAACACCTAGCCATTTTCTTTCCTTAGAATATGCTTACTATTATGTAATACTGAAAAGACAAAAATGTCAACCAGGGAAATGGCATTTTTCAAGAGTATTTGTCATTGAAAAGCGTTCCCCATGACTCCGGTCATCATCAACTTTTAAAAATAAATAATGGCTTGGTGCACTGACTTAGCACAGAGGATTGACAGAGAAAACACAGTGTTTTGGATGTCTGGAGCCATGGACAAGAACAGAGCCCATCTTCTGAGTGTCTGAAAGCATTAGCAACCACCCACTGTACCCACTGGGACCCCCTCCTACCCTGGCAAGCCGCTGAAACTTAGCATTCCTTCTGTAGAAATGGATCCAAGTACTTTAATACAAAGATTTTTCAATTGAGTTTCATAACCTATAAATATGCTGACTATTCACTATAAAAATGAAAGTAATTTATTTGCTAATGGAGAATGGTAGGTATTGGAACAAAATATAGATTAGGTTAGAAAAAAAACTATGGTTCTTTCATTGCATTTATACACACATACACACACACAGACACATATCTTGCAAGGAATAGAACTTTTGACTGAATAAAAGAATATTAGAGGCTAATAGGGGAACTTAGATTCATTTTAATGAATAAATGTTTTGACTCTACAATAATTGTGTTAAAAATTCTGGATGCAGGAAGTTAAATTCAATTTCTATACCTTATGGAAAAACTGGTTGATTTATTTCTAAATGTTTGTTTAAATATACCAACTTAATGACTTTATTAATGTTATGGCTGTAGATTTCTTCTTAATCCTAAATTTTATGCATTGTCCAGAAAATTCTAGAACCTTCAAATCCCATCTTCCCTAAACTTTCACCAGTCAGCCTAATTTCTACTTTCTTGGTATGTCTGTCCTTTAATTTTTTTTTCTTGTCCTTTAATTTTGATGCTAATTTAGCACTTGTCACAAGGCATTATCATTATTAATTGTAAATGTATTAATTTCCCCATGGATTTGGGACAACTTGATATCAAACTGACAGAATGTGGTCCACTGGAGAAGGGAATGGCAAACCACTTCAGTATTCTTGCCTTCAGAATCCCATGAACAGTATGAAAAGGCAAAATGCTAAGATACAGGAAGAGGAACTTCCCAGGTCAGTAGGTGCCCAGCACACTACTGGAGATCAGTGGAGAAATAACTCCAGAAAGAATGAAGGGATGGAGCCAAAGCAAAAACAATACCCAGCTGTGGATGTGACTGGTGATAGAAGCAAGGTCCGATGCTGTAAACAGCAATATCGCGTAAGAATCTGGAATCTCAGGTCCATGAATCAAGGCAAATTGGAAGTGGTCAAACAAGAGATGGCAAGGGTGAACGTCGACATTCTAGGAATCAGCAAACTAAAATGGACTGGAGTGGGTGAATTTAACTCAGATGACTGTTATATCTACTACTGTGGGCAGGAATCCCTCAGAAGAAATGGAGTAGCCATCATGGTTGACAAAAGAGTCCGAAATGCAGTACTTGGATGCAATCTCAAAAACAACAGAATGATCTCTGTTCATCTCCAAGGCAAACCATTCAATATCACAGTAATACAAGTCTATGCCCCAACCAGTAACGCTGAAGAAGCTGAAGTTGAACGGTTCTATGAAGACCTACAAGACCTTTGAGAACTAACACCCAAAAAAGATGTCCTTTTCAGTTTAGGGGACTGGAATGCAAAAGTAGGAAGTCAAGAAACACCTGGAGTAACAGACGAATTTGGCCTTGGAATGCGGAATGAAGCAGGGCAAAGGCTAATAGAGTTTTTCCAAGAAAATGCACTGGTCATAGCAAACACCCTCTTCCAACAACACAAGAGAAGACTCTACACATGGACATCACCAGATGGTCAACACTGAAATCAGATTGATTATATTCTTTGCGCCAAAGATGGAGAAGCTCTATACAGTCAGCAAAAACAAGACCAGGAGCTGACTGTGGCTCAGACCAAGAACTCCTTATTGCCAAATTCAGACTTAAATTGAAGAAAGTAGGGAAAAGCGCTGGACCATTCAGGTATGAACTAAATCAAATCCCTTATGATTATACAGTGGAAGTGAGAACTAGATTTAAGGGCCTAGATCTGATAGATAGAGTGCCTGATGAACTATGGACTGAGGTTTGTGACATTGTACAGGAGACAGGGATCAAGACCATCCCCAAGGAAAAGAAATGCAAAAAAGCAAAATGGCTGTCTGGGGAGGCCTTACAAATAGTTGTGAAATGAAGAGGGGCTAAAAGCAAAGGAGAAAAGGAAAGATATAAGCATCTGAATGCAGAGTTCCAAAGAATAGCAAGAGGAGATAAGAAAGCTTTCTTCAGTGATCAATGCAAAGAAATAGAGGAAAAGAACAGAATGGGAAAGACTAGAGATCTCTTCAAGAAAATTAGAGCTACCAAGGGAACATTTCATGCAAAGATGGGCTCGATAAAGGACAGAAATGGTCTGGACCTAACAGAAGCAGAAGATATTAAGAAGAACTGGTAGGAATACACAGAAGAACTGTACAAAAAAGATCTTCACGACCCAGATAATCATGATGGTGTGATCTCTAATCTAGAGCCAGATATCCTGGAATGTGAAGTCAAGTGGGCCTTAGAAAGCATCCTACGAACAAAGCTAGTCAGGTGATGGAATTCCAGTGGAGCTGTTTCAAATCCTGAAAGATGATCCTGTGAAAGTGCTATACTCAATATGCCAGCAAATTTGGAAAACAGCAGTGGCCACAGGACTGGAAAAGGTCAGTTTTCATTCCAATCCCAAAGAAAGGCAATGCCAAAAATGCTCAAACTACCACACAATTGCTCTCCTCTCACGTGCTCAAAATTCTCCAAACCAGGCTTCAGCAATACATGAACTGTGAACTTCCTGATGTTCAAGCTGGTTTTAGAAAAGGCAGAGGAACCAGAGATCAAATTGTCAACCTCAGCTGGATCATGGAAAAAGCAAGAGAGTTCCAGAAAAATATCTATTTCTGCTTTATTGACTATGCCAAAGCCCTTGACTGTGTGGATCACAATAAACTGTGGAAAATTCTGAGAGAGATGGGAATACCAGACTACCTGACCTGCCTCTTGAGAAATCTGTATGTAGGTCAGGAAGCAACAGTTAGAACTGGACGTGGAACAGACTGGTTCCAAATAGAAAAAGGAGTACATCAAGGCTGTATATTGTCACCTTGCTTATTTAACTTATATGCAAAGTACATCATGAGAAACGGTGGGCTGGAAGAAGCACAAGCTGGAATCAAGATTGCCGGGAGAAATATCAATAACCTCAGATATGCAGATGACACCATCCTCATAGCAGAAAGTGAAGAGGAACTAAAAAGCCTCTTGATGAAAGTGAAAGAGGAGAGTTAAAAAGTTGGCTTAAAGCTCAACATTCAGAAAACAAAGATCATGGCATCCGGTCCCATCACTTCATGGGAAATAGATGGGGAAACAGTGGAAACAGTGTCAGACTTTATTTTTTGGGGCTCCAAAATGACTGCAGAATGTGACTGCAGCCATGAAATTAAAAGACCCTTACTCCTTGGAAGGAAAGTTATGACCAACCTAGATAGCATATTCAAAAGCAGAGACATTACTTTGCAGACTAAGGTCCATCTAGTCAAGGCTATGGTTTTTCCAGTAGTCATGTATGGATGTGAGAGTTGGACTGTGAAGAAGGCTGAGCACCGAAGCATTGATGCTTTTGAACTGTGGTGTTGGAGAAGAACTTGAGAGTCCTTTGGACTGCAAGGAGATCCTACCAGTCCATCCTAAAAGAGATCAGCTCTTGGATTTCTTTGGAAGGAATGATGCTAAAGCTGAAGCTCCAGTACTTTGGCCACCTCATGTGAAGAGTTGACTCATTGGAAAAGACTCTGATGCTGGGAGGGATGGCGGCAGGAAGAGAAGGGGATGACAGAGGATGAGATGGCTGGATGGCATCACTGACTCGATGGACGTGAGTCTGAGTGAACTCTGGGAGTTGGTGATGAACAGGGAGGCCTGGCGTGCTACGATTCATGGGGTGGCAGACAGTTGGACACGACTGACCGACTGAACTGAACTGAACTGATATCAAACTCTGTAACTTAATTAGAGACACAATTATCAAAGACATGGGCTAGAGGATTTTCTCAATAAAAATTTTGTTGAATATCCTTTACTTCAGGGCTTCCTCATTGCTCAGCAGGTTAAAAAAAAATTCTGCCTCCAATGCGGGAGACACAGGGGATGCAGGTTCGATGCCTGGGCCAGCAAGTTCCCATGGAATAGGGCATGGCAACCTACTTCAGTATTCTTGCCTGGAAAATCCCATGGACTGAGGAGCCTGGTGGGCTACAGTCCAAAGGTTCACAAAGAGTTGAGCATGACTGAGCGAGTAAGTGCACATACACGCAATTTTTACTTCTGCCTAGTACAAGTCCATCCAGTTCATTTATACTTATATTACCCTCCAAATACTATCATTAAAGTAGTTGGGATAGTTTTCTTATCAAGTAGTTGGGCAAAAGTGGATGGTGCACAGGACTCAGAGTAGGTAGCTATTTGACTGTATTTTAGATGTATGATCTTCAATCTTTATATTCATCTCCATTTTTTACATCTGAGAACTGGGTATCTGATATTGATTGCACATTTTCTTATGAGAATTAGTGATATATTATGTTTAGTAGTTAGTAGTTTGTTGCTCAGTCGTGTCCGACTCTTTGCAACCCCATGGACTGTAGCCCACCAGGCTCCTCCCTCCATGGGATTCTCCAGGCAAGAGTACTGGAGTGGGTTGCCATTTCCTTCTCCAGGTGATCTTCCTGAGCCAGGGATCAAACTCGGGTCTCCCTCATTCCAGGCAGACGCTTTAACCTTTAAGCCACCAAGGGAGCATGCCTTACATAAAACATTTTTGCTTACTTTTTGCCACCTGAGGTAACATATTCAATGACCCTACACGTGGACATCACTAGATGGTCAGCACGAAATCAGATTGCTTATATTCTTTCCAGTCCAAGATGGAGA
Source organism: Capricornis sumatraensis (assembly GCF_032405125.1). Lineage (NCBI taxonomy): Eukaryota > Metazoa > Chordata > Mammalia > Artiodactyla > Bovidae > Capricornis > Capricornis sumatraensis. Next base: position 17,036,309 of record NC_091083.1, read on the forward strand.
AGCTCTATACGGTCAGCAAAAACAAGACGGGGAGCTGACCTTGGCTCAGATCAAATTCAGACTTATATTGAAGAAAGTAGGGAAAACCACTGGACAATTTAGGTATGACCTAAATCAAATCCGTTACGATTATATGAAGTGAATAGATTCAAGGGATTAGATCTGATAGAGTGCCTGAAGAAATATGAACATTGGTTTGTAACATTTCTATAGGAGGTGGTGATCCAAACCATCCCCAAGAAAAAGAAATGCAAAAAGGCAAAATGATTGTCAGAGGAGGCCTTACAAATAGCTGAGAAAAGAAGAGAAGTGAAAGGCAAAGGAGAAAAGGAAAGATATGCCCACTGAATGCAGAGTTCCAAAGAATAACAGACATAAGAAACCCTTCCTCGGGGATCAATGAAAAGAAATAGAGGAAAAGAATAGAATGGGAAAGACTAGAGATCTCTACAAGAAAATTAGAGATGACAAGGGAACATTTCAAACAAAGATAGGCAAAATAAAGACAGAAGTGGTATGGACCTAGAGAAGCAGAATATATTAAGAAGAGGTGGCAAAAATACACAGAACTATACAAAAAAATTTTAATGAACCAGATAATCACGGTGGATCATTGACCTAGAGCCAAACATCCTGGGGTGCAGTCAGTTGGGCTTTAGCAAGCATCATCAGAACAAAGCTAGTGGAGGTGATGGAAATCCAGTTGAGCTATTTCAAATCCTAAAAGATGATGCTGTGAAAGTACTGCACTCAATTTGCCAACAAATCTGGAAAACTCAGCAGTGGCCACAAGAGTGGAAAAAGCCATTTTCCATTCCAATCCCAAAGAAAGGCAATGCCAAAGAATGTTCTAACTACCACATGGTTGCACTCCTCTCACACATTAGCAAAGTGATGCTCAAAATTCTCCAACACAGGCTTCAACAGTATGTGAACTGAGAACTTTCAGATGTTCAAGCTGGTTTTAGAAAAGGCAGAGGAACCAGAGATCGAATTGCTAACATCTGCTGGATCATTGAAAAAGCAAGAGAGTTCCAGAAAAACATCTGCTGCATTGACTATGCCAAAGCCTTTGATTATGTGGATCACAACAAACTGGAAAATTCTTCAAGAGATGGGAATACCAGACCACCTTACCTGCCTCCTGAGAAACCTGCATGTAGGTCAAGAAGCACCAGTTAGAACTGGACATGGAACAACAGACTGGTTCCAAATTAGGAAAGGACTACATCAATGTTGTATACTGTCACCCTGCTTATTAACTTATATGCAGAGTACATCATGTGAAATGCCAGGATGGATGAAGAACAGCTGGAATCAAGATTGCCGGGAGAAATATCAATAACCTCAGATATGCAGATGACACCACCCTTATGGTAGAAAGCAAAGAGGGACTAAAGAGCCTCTTGATGAAAGTGAAAGAGGAGAGTGAAAAAGTTGGCTTAAAACTCAGCATTGAAAAAACAAGATCATGGCATCTGGTTCCATCACTTCATGGCAAATAGATTGGGAAGCAATGGAACAGTGAGAGACTTTATTTTGGGGGGCTCCCAAATCACTGCACATGGTGACTGCAGCCATAAAATTAGAAGACACTTGTTCCCTGGAAGAAAAGCTATGACCAACCTAGACAGCATATTAAAAAGCAGAGAGATTAATTTGCCAACAAAGGTCTGTCTAGTCAAAATCATGGTTTTTCCAGTAGTCATGTATGGATATTGTACAATAAAGAATGTTGTACCATGAAGAAAGCTAAGCACTGAAGAATTGTTGGTTTTGAACTGTGGTGTTGGAGAAGACTCTCTAGAGTCCCTTGGACTACAAGGATATCACACCAGTCAATCCTAAAGGAAATCAGTCCTGAATATTCATTGAAAGGACTGATGCTAAAGCTGAAGCTCCAATATTTTGGCCACCTGATGTGAAGAGCTGATTCACTAGAAAAGACCTTAATGCTGGAAAATATTGATCCCAGGAGGAGGTTACAACTGAGAATGAGATGGTTGGATGGTGTCACTGATGGATATGAGTTTGTGCAAGCTCCGGGAGTTGGTGATGAACAGGGAAGCCTGGCATGCTGCAGTCCATGGGATCACAAAGAGTCGGACACAACTGAATGATTGAACTGAATTGAAGTGAATTGTTATACATTTTTCAAACTGTTTAAGTAATATCTTCTTTTCTAAAATGTGTACTTTCTGTTGTTTCTATGGACAGAAATAGTGCAAATTGAGGACATGAAAACTGGAAAATTTAATTAAAATGTTCTCATATGTTAGTCACATAAAGTTTTTTTTTAATTGTTTTTTTCAAACTAAAATATTTCCCAAATTATGTTCAAGAATGAGTATGCATATTTTTATACATAATTCTAGGAAAACATTTACTTCTGCTTAAGTGACTACACTAAAGTCTTTTCTATGTGGATCACAAGTGTGGAAAATTTTTAAAGAGATAGGAATACCAGACCACCTTACCTGCCTCCTGAGAAACCTGTATGCAAGCCAAGAAGCGACAGCTAAAACCGGACATGAAACAATGAACTGGTTCAAAATTGGGAAAGGAGTATGTCAAAGGTGTATATTGTTTTTTACATATACGTGTATTAAAAAAGTCTTAAGGACTGTTTTTCTACAGGCAAAATCAAGGGAAAAATAGGAAAATTATTAAGGGTCGAAATCTCAATGGTGGTACTTTTCTTTTCATTAATATGCCAAGGTCAGGAAAGTTGTTTGAACCCAGAATCCAACTTCTCAATTTTGTAGCCCATTCACATACCTTCATCTAAAACTGTGCACCTGAAGCACATTCTGCATAGAAGCATACACACATTCTTTTTCCATGTGGACCATCCTATTCCAAAACATACACATTTGGAAATAAATGAAAAATAGCTTCAGCTCTTTGAACTGTGGCAGCTAAGTCTGTTTTGTTCATGTCCTATAAATGAATCCCATTAAATTGCTGAAACGGTATACAGTATTTACATGCATTTAAATTCACTATAAATATTTACAGAACTTTGAGATGAATGCCAGTAATATAAGCTAAATATGTCTGAGCACAGTTACTTTTCACGAGTAAACGGGTTTTGCCAAATGGCATTTTTTTTTTTCAAAGCTAAGTATTTCTGAATTCTGCTCCAATGACAGCAATATGTAGATAGCCACACTCTACAACAGTTCACATAGAGTTGAAAGAAACTATAGATTTTTAAAGAGATTCATTGTTAAGTATTAGGACTTTTGCTTCTTGACAGTATTCTTTAGTATGTATAATATTTTTTTAATGGGGAAAAAAAGGAACCATAGGAATTAAGAGAACTATAAAATGGTTGGCAGGTGGTAAAATGATGTTAAGGTGTGGATGATTCAGCTAGGAGAACTGGAAGATTGGTAATTTTCAAACGTTATTTTTAACAGAAATCTCTGGGGAATTAGCTGCTTCCAATAGTTTGTTAGAAATTGCTTTGATTGCAATGAGTTTCTAGCAATGACATGTGAATTTTTAAAGGTTGGTATATGATATGAATGTCACCAAATCTCCAGTACAGGGCCCACGACCTCTCCTAAGCATGTCAGTTCGTACTGGTAATAGCAAAAATGTCAAGTTTCTATCACAAAAGCCATGAGGTTTATCATCATTTCCATGTTTTTAGCAGCATCACTTTTTTTTTTAATGGTCTTTTCACAATGCAATCTGTGACCTACATAGAAAATGTGTTCTTTTGAAGGCCATATTTACATTCTGAATATGAGTCAACTCAAATTCTAAATCAGAATAGCAGAATTATATGGCTTAGACATTTCCCAAATCTGTAAGGAAGAGTGAAGACAAAGTTGTGAGAATAGTAACTAGTTTTCAAAAAACTTACTGAATGTATAATTTATGACTCTTGCACACATGGAGTCTGGAAGAGGGCACACATATATTTGTTTACCTATAGATTTTATATTCATTTTCCAGTCCCTTAAGGAGATGGACAGTTTTTCACTAACTTGACTATGGGAGTTCTGTATCCTAGTCCAGCACTAATTAGATATGTGACCTTGGAAAATATACACTGAATATCTCAGTCAGAATTTCTTGATCTTAATAATCAGAAATATACTGAGGCTATTCTTTGGGTCCCTTCTAGGGTAATGATGGATATCAATTATTTGATAATATTAAAATTACCCATAACTAAGGAGGAAAGTGAGCTTCCCCAATAGCTCAAGCAGTAAAGAATCTGCCTGCAATTCAGGAGACATAGGAGTTTTGGTTCTGTCCCTGGGTGTGGAAGATCCCCTGGAGGAGGAAATGGCAACCCATTCCAGCATTCTTGCCAGGAAATCCCGTGGACAGAGGAGAATGACAGGCTGCAGTCTATGGAGTTGCAAAGCATCAGACACAACTGAGCACATGATGGATTGAAGGAGGAACTTCCCTGTTACACTAACAGATGTTTCTATATATTTTAGAAGACAGAAATTCTTACTATTTTTACTCCCAGAACAAAACTCTATGCTTTTGCACATAATGAGCACTTATCACATGCTTACTAGGTAAATAAAATATCCATGTCATTACTGATTAATGGCTTTCTACAGAAAACAAAGAATTTTCCAAAGAATTTTAAAAATTTAATTTAAGAAGAATGTTATCACCCTACTAAATGTAAATGAATAGTGAATGAAGTAAAGCACATGGCAAGTAGCCTATAGAAATATTTGAAGAAATTTATACTTGGCGATCCTTCCTTTCACCAGATAAACATTTGTTTTTCCTCATCAGTGGAAATTATCAGTTTCTAAACAAGTACATGCAACTGAAACAAACATGTGGGTTGTTATACATCCAGAAATCACATTGTCCACTTATTAAAACGATTGTTTTATTTGGAATTTTTGTTGGTTATAGTTGCTATATAACAGATCTAGAAATTCAGAAATGCATTTATTTATTTACAAATGCATATATATTTACATTTTACTGATGATCAGGAGATCAAAAAATTTACATTCTTGAAAGAAACTTGTATTTTCTCTTTCACTTAAGATAAGGAAATTCTGCCCCGCATATTTGTTTTCCCAAGATGGCAGAATTATAATCAAGATATCATTCTGATTTTGACCTCATGTGTGCAGATGTTTATTTATTCCTCATGTTTGTACTGGGTGCCTACCATATACCAAAACTATTCTAGCCACTTGGAATATATTCATGTGCAAAAAAAAAAAAAAAGTCAGAAGTTTCTGTTCTCTGGGACCTTATATTTTACAGAAAGAGACATAAAATGAATAATTTAGACTCATAAGTAAAAGCAAGTGAATTTGGTATGTTGGAAAGTGAAGGAAAAAAACAACATGGTCAGGTACAGGGAAGTGATATGAGGGGAAAAGGGAGGTTTTAAATTGTGCATCCTCATTATCCTCATGTAGGAGATGATACTGGGGCAAAGGCAAGAATACTGAAGTGGTTTGCCATTCCCTTCTCCAGTGGAAAAATAATAGGATACTGAATGAGGAACTCCCCAGGTCAGTAGGTGTCCAATATGCTACTGGAGATCAGTGGAGAAATAACTCCAGAAAGAATGAAGGGATGGAGCCAAAGCAAAAACAATACCCAGCTGTGGATGTGACTGGTGATAGAAACAAAGTCCGATGCTATAAAGAACAATATCACATAGGAATCTGGAATGTCAGGTCCATGAATCAAGGCAAATTGGAAGTGGTCAAACAAGAGACGGCAAGAGTGAACGTCGACATTCTAGGAATCAGCAAACTACAATGGACTGGAATGGGTGAATTTAACTCAGATGACTGTTATATCTACTACTGTGGGCAGGAATCCCTCAGAAAAAATGGAGTAGCCATCATGGTCAACAAAAGAGTCCGAAATGCAGTACTTGGATGCAATCTCAAAAACGACAGAATGATCTCTGTTCGTCTCCAAGGCAAACCATTCAATATCATGGTAATCCAAGTCTATGCCCCAACCAGTACCGCTGAAGAAGCTGAAGTTGAACGGTTCTATGAAGACCTACAAGACCTTTGAGAACTAACACCCAAAAAAGATGTGCTTTTCATTTTAGGGGACTGGAATGCAAAAGTAGGAAGTCAAGAAACACCTGGAGTAACAGGCAAATTTGGCCTTGGAATGCGGAATGAAGCAGGGCAAAGACTAATAGAGTTTTTCCAAGAAAATGCACTGGTCATGGCAAACACCCTCTTCCAACAACACAAGAAAAGACTCTACACATGGACATCACCAGATGGTAAACAACGAAATCAGATTGATTATACTCTTTGCAGCCAAAGATGGAGAAGCTCTATATAGTCAGCAAAAACAAGACCAGGAGCTGACTGTGGCTCAGATCATGAACTCCTTATTGCCAAATTCAGACTTAAATTGAAGAAAGTAGGGAAAAGCGCTAGACCATTCAGGTATGAACTAAATCAAATCCCTTATGATTATACAGTGGAAGTGAGAACTAGATTTAAGGGCCTAGATCTGATAGATACAGTGCCTGATGAACTATGGACTGAGGTTTGTGACATTGTACAGAAGACAGGGATCAAGACCATCCCCAAGGAAAAGAAATGCAAAAAAGCAAAATGGCTGTCTGGGGAGGCCTTACAAATAGCTGTGAAAAGAAGAGAAGTGAAAAGCAAAGGAGAAGAGGAAAGATATAAGCATCTGAATGCAGAGTTCCAAAGAATAGCAAGAGGAGATAAGAAAGCTTTCTTCAGTGATCAATGCAAAGAAATAGAGGAAAAAAACAGAATGGGAAAGACTAGAGATCTCTTCAAAAAAATTAGAGATACCAAGGGAACATTTCATGCAAAGATGGGCTCGATAAAGGACAGAAATGGTCTGGACCTAACAGAAGCAGAAGATATGAAGAAGAGGTGGCAAGAGTACACAGAAGAACTGTACAAAAAAGATCTTCACGACCCGGATAATCACGATGGTGTGATCACTCACCTAGAGCCAGACATCCTGGAATGTGAAGTCAAGTGGGCCTTAGAAAGCATCACTACGAACAAAGCTAGTGGCGGTGATGGAATTCCAGTGGAGCTATTTCAAATCCCAAAAGATGATGCTGTGAAAGTGCTATACTCAATATGCCAGCAAATTTGGAAAACTCAGCAGTGGCCACAGGACTGGAAAAGGTCTGTTTTCATTCCAATCCCAAAGAAAGGCAATGCCGAAGAATGCTCAAACTACCACACAATTGCACTCATCTCACATGCTAGTAAAGTAATGCTCAAAATTCTCCAAGCCAGGCTTCAGCAATACATGAACCATGAACTTCCTGATGTTCAAGCTGATTTTAGAAAAGACAGAGGAACCAAAGATCAAATTGCCAACATCTGCTGGATCATGGAAAAAGAAAGAGAGTTCCAGAAAAACATCTATTTCTGCTTTATTGACTATGCCAAAGCCTTTGACTGTGTGGATCACAATAAACTGTGAAAAATTCTGAGAGAGATGGGAATACCAGACCACCTGACCTGCCTCTTGAGAAATCTGTATGCAGGTCAGGAAGCAACAGTTAGAACTGGACATGGAACAACAGACTGGTTCCTAAGAGGAAAAGGAGTACGTCAAGGCTGTATATTGTCACCCTGCTTATTTAACTTATATGCAGAGTACATCATGAGAAACACTTGACTGGAAGAAACACAAGCTGGAATCAAGATTGCCGGGAGAAATATCAATAAGCTCAGATATGCAGATGACACCACCCTTATGGCAGAAAGTGAAGAACTAAAAAGCCTCTTAATGAAAATGAAAGAGGAGAGTGAAAAAGTTGACTTAAAGCTCAACATTTGGAAAACCAAGATCATGGCATCTGGCCCCAGCACTTCATGGGAAATAAATGGGGAACAGTGGAAACAGTGTCAGACTTTATTTTGGGGGGGCTCCAAAATCACTGCAGATGGTGACTGCAGCCATGAAATTAAAAGACCCTTACTCCTTGGAAGAAAAGTTATGACCAACCTAGATAGCATGTTCAAAAGCAGAGACATTACTTTGCGGACTAAGGTCCATCTAGTCAAGGCTATGGTTTTTCCAGTAGTCATGTATGGATGTGAGAGTTGGACTGTGAAGAAGGCTGAGTGCAGAAGGATTGATGCTTTTAAAGTGTAGTGTTGGAGAAGACTCTTGAGAATCCCTTGGACTGCAGGGAGATCCAACCAGTCCATTCTGAAGGAGATCAGCCCTGGGATATCTTTGGAAGGAATGATGCTAAAGCTGAAACTCCAGTACTTTGGCCACCTCATGCGAAGAGTTGACTCATTGGAAAAGACCCTGATTCTGGGAGGGATTGGGGGCAGGAGGAGAAGGTGACGACAGAGGATGAGATGGCTGGATAGCATCACTGACTCGATGGATGTGAGTCTGAGTGAACTCCGGGAGTTGGTGATGGACAAGGAGACATGGCGTGCTGCAATTCATGGGGTTGTGAAGAGTCGGACACAAGTAAGTAACTGAACTGAACTGAACTGAACTGGGGCAAATACAGGGCAGAGGTAGAGAAGTTCACTATGGGGACCTATTGGGGAACACTGCAGGGAACAGCTCAGAAAAAAAATCTCCATGGAAGAGCTTGCCTGATGTGATCAAGAAGTTCTGTGTGGTTGGAGCAGAATTGGGATGGGGAGGCAGGGAGACGAGAGGAAAGATTGAAGGCAGGACAGATCATGGAGACCTACGAAGCCATTTCACAGGCTGTACCCTTCCCTCTGAGAAGCAGGGGGCAGAGACAGCAAAGCTTTGAGCACAAGAAGAACATGATCATGATTTACAGTTTAAGACATGAATTGAAAAACATTTTCTGTAAAGAGCCAGATAGTATATACCTAGGCCTTGTGGTCCATGTGGTGTCTGCTGGAACTACTTGGCCCTGCCACTGTCAATGGAAAGAGGTATAGACGACACATAAAGAGATGAGTGCACCTGTGTTCTAATAAAACTCTATTTACAAAAACAGAGGTCAGCCCCCATCAGTCTGGCTGTGGTGTTGAGACTGGACTCTAGGGAAGCAACAGTAGAAACAAGGAAGCCGTTTCTGCTGTGTCTTCTTAAATAATCCTTGAGTGAGCTGTTGACGTGTGTATGTTCCCCTGTTGTGTGCTTAGTCGCTCAGTCATGTCTGACTCTTTGTGACACCATGGACTGTAGCCCACCAGGCTCCTCTGTCCATGGGGATTCTCCAGGCAAGAATAATGGAGTGGGTTGCCATGCCCTCCTCCAGGGGATCTTCCCAGGCCAGGGATCACAGCCAGGTCTCCTGCATTGCAGGCAGATTCTTTACTGACTAAACCACCAGGGGATCTAATGTATCTCCCTGCTTCCAAAGGGGCTTTTAATGGCTGAGGTGAAAGAGAGAGAGAGGAGAGAGGCAGGGGAGGGAAGGGGGATTTTGCATAATTTCTTTTTGATGGCAAATGAGTGAAAATACAACATTGGGGACACCCTCATAATATCAGTTATTTAGTGAAATTAACAAGTTGCTTTACACCATGAAAAGTAGGTGACTTGGATATGGTAACTGTTTTAAAAAATACATTTTGTATGAGGGAAAAAAACACACATGAAAAAGAGATCCCTTTCAGGCCATAAACAATTGAACACTAAATTCTGTGGATTAAATTCTAAAATATTGTAGAAGTCAGGAAAGTGGTAGTTTGGCTGTGGGGTGTCACATTCTTCCTTCCTTTCTATTTCCAAGAAAGGAAGTTTTCAGAGAGCAAAAGTCTTTTCCTCCAACTATCGACTTGTGAAGTCTTACATGATACTTCTGACACTACAGCAATCAGCAAAGCTTTTTGAGTGATATTTTAAAATACAAAGCACAGCAGCCAATATACAGTATTTTGAGGAATGACACTGTAATCATAAAATAGTTACAGCTCTCAGAACTATTAGAGCATAAAGTGTTTACAATTAAGATGAAAATATTTAATTATACAAAAACATTAAGTATAAATTTTTATTATTTCACAATAAAATAATCTTATTTCCCTGGTGGCTCAGAGGTTAAAGCATCTGCCTGCAATGTGGGAGATGTGGGTTCGATTCCTGGGTCGGATAGATCCCCTGGAGAAGGAAATGGCAACCCACTCCAGTATTCTTGCCTGGAGAACCCCATGGACGGAGGAGCCTGGCGGGCTACAGTCCACGGGGTTGCAAAGAGTCAGACACGACTGAGCGACTTCACTTCATTGATTATTTTCCTGCTTGTATAAGTGCATGCTTATTGGAAAAAAGTATGAAACAAAAAGCATTCTCCTTAATCTCTATCCCACATGTTAGTCATTATTAATATTGGCCATTTAATGCTTATATATATGTACTCCTATGTATTTATTTACTTATGTTGATATATCACATATAAAGATGTATCACATTTTTAGATACATTTTCTCTCCTTCATCCTCCTTTTTTTATTACCATTATTACTTTTTGCAATAATTTTTCTTATATTTCAATGAATCATAATTGGCAATTATAATTGAAGATGAGATTTAACAATGCAAAACAACTGAACAGAAAATGTTATTACATTTTCTCACTGAATTAAAAAGTGATGAGTTCGAGGGGGCAGTCCTAAGATGGCAGAGGAATAGGACGGGGAGACCACTTTCTCCCCCACAAATTCATCAAAAGAACATTTCAACGATGAATAAATTCCACAAAACAACTTCTGAAAGCCAGCAGAGGACATCAAGCACCCAAAGAAGCAGCTCATTGTCTTCAAAAAGAGGTAGGAAAAAATATAAAAGACAAAAAAAGAGACAAAAGAGGTAGGGAGGGAGCTCTGTCCCGGGAAGGGAGTCTTAAAAAGAGAGAAGTTTCCAAACACCAGGAAACACTCTCACTGCCGAGTCTGTGGTGAGCCTTGGAAGCACAGAGGGCAACATAACAGGGAGGAAAAATAAATAAATAATTAAAACCCACAGATTATGAGCCCAACGGTAACTCCCCCAGCAGAGAAACAGCGCAGACGCCTGCATCTACCACTAGCAAGCGGGGGCTGGGCAGGGAGGCACGGGCTGCATTGCTTTTTAAGGATCGGGCTCGAATGCCCCAAGTGTAACCTGAGCATACTAACTTGGGCTAGCAAACCAGACTGTGGGATAGCTACCACGTGAAAAGCTCTAACATAAGACACCGCTAGGACTGTGCACAGAACAAAGAATGGAACAGAATTAGCTGGCTGCAGACCATCCTCCTCCGGTGACAGGCAGCCAGAGCCAGAAGGGCTGGAAGGAGGCAATAGCAGCCCCAGAGAGACATTAACTACAAAACTGCAAACAGGCTTATTTGCCAACTAAGACTTCTTGGGGTTCTGGACAGTCATCATCTGGCTGAGAAGGTGTGCCAGTTGTACACCCAGAAAACTGAGCAGCAGGGACGGGAAAGGCGATAAGTCACAGCGACTTTGCTTGTCAAACACCTGAGCTAGTCGGACCTGGGAAGGGCACAAAACGCAGGACCAACCGAGTCTGTGCCTCTGAGGACTACCTGAGTGCCTGAGTCTGAGAGGCTTAGACCTGGGAGGTGCATACAGCCCAGGGCTGGCCTCAGATGGTTCCTGGCAGAGCAACCTAGAGCCTGAGCTGTGTGCGCCATGAGTGGGGGCAGACCCAGAGTGGCTGAGACACTGCGAGCACACACCAGTGTTATTTGTTTGCAGCATCCCACCCTCCCCACAGCGCGACTGAACAAGTGAGCCTAAAAAAAAAAAAAAGTGTCCAACACCGCCCTGCTTGTGTCAGGGTGGAAATCAGACACTGAAGAGACCAGCAAACAGAAGAAGCTAAAACAGAGGGAACTGCCTTGGAAGTGACAGGTGAAATAGATTAAAACCCTGTCCTTAGTACCGACTACATAGGAAGGGGCCTATAGATCTTGAGAAATATAAGCCGGACCAAGGAACTATCTGAAAATGAACTGACCCCACACTGCCCACAACAACACCAGAGAAAGTCCCAGATATACCTTCACTATTTTTATGATCATTCTTTTTGTTTGTTTGTTTTTTCTTCTTTTTTTTTTTAACATTTTTTAAAATTTTTAAGTCCTCTATTTCTCTTTTAATTTTCATTTTTATAAACTACTATTACTTTTCAAAAAGAGACCCTATTTTTAAAACAAACTTCATATATATACATATATATATTTTTTAAAAAATAATTATTATGACTTTTTTTCCTCTTCTTCTTCTTTTCTTTAATATTTTATTTTTGAAAATCCAACCTCTACTCTAGATTTTTAATCTTTGCTTTCTGGTATTTGTTATCAATTTTGTACCTTCAAAAACCCAATCTTCAGTACCCATTTTTACTTGAGGGTGAGATTACTGGCTTGACTGCTCTCTCCTCCGTTGGACTCTCCTTTTTCTCCACCAGGTCGCCTCTGTCTCCTCCCTCCGCCTTCTCTTCTCTACCCAACTCTGTGAATCTCTGTGTGTTCCACATGGTGGAGAACACTTAGGGAACTGGTTACTGGCTGGATCTGTCTCTCTCCTTTTCATTCCCCTCTTTTATCCTCCTGGCCACCTCTGTCTCCTTCCTCCCTCTCCTCTTCTCTGTATAACTCCATGAACATCTCTGAGCGGTCCAGACTGTGGAGCGCACATAAGGAAGTGATTACTGGCTAGCTTGCTCTCTCCTCTTTTGATTCCACCTCATTTCATTCGGGGCACCTCTAACTCCCCCGTCCCTCTTCTCTTCTCCATGTAACTCTGTGAACCTCTCTGGGTGTCTCTCAATGTGGAGAAACTTTTCATCTTTAACCTAGATGTTTTATCAATGGTGTGGTATAGAAGGAGAAGTCTTGAGACTACTGTAAAAATAAAACTGAAAACCAGAAGCAGGAGGCTTAAGTCCAAATCCTGAGAACATCAGAGAACTCCTGACTCCAGGGAACATTAATCGTCAGGAGCTCATCAAACGCCTCCATACCTACACTGAAACCAAGCACCACCCAAAGGCCAACAAGTTCCAGAGCAAGACATACCACGCAAATTCTCCAGCAACACAGGAACACAGCCCTGAGCTTCAATATACAGGCAGCTCAAAGTTACCCCAAGACCACTGACATCTCATAACTCATTATTGGACACTTCATTGCACTCCAGAGAGAAGAAATTCAGCTCCACCCACCAGAACACCGACACAAGCTTCCCTAACCAAAAACCCTTTACAAGCCACTGATACAACCCCACCCACAGTGAGGAAACTCCATAATAAAGAGAACTCCACAAACTGCCAGAATACAGAAAGGCCACCCCAAATGCAGCAATATAACCAAGATGAAGAGACAGAGGAATACCCAGCAGGTAAAGGAACAGGAGAAAAGCCCACCAAACCAAACAAAAGAGGAAGAGATAGGGAATCCACCTGATAAAGAATTCCAAATAATGATAGTGAAAATGATCCAAAATCTTGAAATCAAAATGGAAGCACAGATAAATCGCCTGGAGACAAGGACTGAGAAGATGCAAGAAAGGTTTAACAAGGACCTAGAAGAAATAAAAAAGAGTCAATATATAATGAATAATGCAATAAATGAGATCAGAAACACTCTGGAGGCAACAAATGGTAGAATAACGGAGGCAGAAGATAGGATTAGTGAAATAGAAGATAGAATGGTAGAAATAAATGAATCAGAGGGGAAAAAAGAAAAATGAATTAAAAGAAATGAGGACAATCTCAGAGACCTCCAGGACAATATGAAATGCTCCAACATTCGAATTATAGGAGTCCCGGAAGAATAAGACAAGAAGAAAGGCCATGAGAAAATACTTGAGGAGATAATACTTGAAAACTTCCCTAAAATGGGGAAGGAAATAATCACCCAAGTCCAAGAAACACAGAGACTCCCAAACAGGATAAACCCAAGGTGAAACACCCCAAGACACATATTAATCAAATTAACAAAGATCAAACAAAAAGAACAAATATTTAAAGCAGCAAGGGAAAAACAACAAATAACACACAAGGGGATTCCCATAAGGATAATAGCTGATCTTTCAATAGAAACTCTTCAGGCCAGGAGGGAATGCAAGACATACTTAAAGTGATGAAAGAAAATAACCTACAGCCCAGATTACTGTACCCAGCAAGGATCTCATTCAAATATGAAGGAGAAATCAAAAGCTTTACAGACAAACAAAAGCTGAGGGAATTCAGCACCACCAAACCAGCTCTCCAACAAATGCTAAAGGATATTCTCTAGACAGGAAACACAAAAAGGGTGTATAAACCTGAACTCAAAACAATAAAGTAAATGGCAACGGGATCAAGCTTATCAATAATTACCTTAAATGTAAATGGGTTGAATGCCCCAACCAAAAGACAAAGACTGGCTGAATGGATACAAAAACAAGACCCCTATATATATGTTGTCTACAAGAGGCCCACTTCAAAACAAGGAACACATACAGACTGCAAGTGAAGGGCTGGAATAAGATATTCCACGCAAATAGAGACCAAAAGAAAGCAGGAGTAGTAATACTTACATCAGGTAAAAACACATTAAAACAAAGGCTGTGAAAGGAGACAAAGAAGGATACTACATAATGATCAAAGGATCAATCCAGAAAGAAGATATAACAATTATAAATATAAAGGCACCCAACATAGGAGCACCGCAATATGTTAAGACAAATGCTAACAGTATGAAAGGGGAAATTAACAATAACACAATAATAGTGGGAGAAGAAAATGGCAACTCACTCCAGTGTTCTTGCCTGGAGAATCCCAGGGACAGGAAAGCCTGGTGGGCTGCCATCTGTGGGGTTGCACAGAGTTAGACATGAGTGAAGTGACAGCAGCAGCAGTGGGAGCCTTTAATACCTTACTCACACCTATGAATAGATCAACCAAACAAAATGAACGAAGAAACACAAACTTTAAATGATACAATAGACCAGTTAGACCTAATTGATATCTATAGGACATTTCACCCCAAAACAATGAATTTCACCTTTTTCTCAAGTGCTCATGGAAGCTTCTCCAGGATAGATCATATCCTGGGCCACAAATCTAGCTTTGATAAATTCAAAAAAAATTAAGATCATTCCAAGCATATTTTATGACCATAATACAGTAAGTTTAGATCTCAATTACAGGAGAAAAACTATTAAAAATTCCAACATATGGAGGCTGAACAACATGCTTCTGAATAACCAACAAATCACAGAAGAAATCAAAAAAGAAATCAAAATATGCAAAGAAAAGAATGAAAATGTGTATGAAAAGAGAGACCTGATTCCATTAGTTCTCAAATTCATTTTCATAAATCTACTCTGTAAGTTTCATAGGAAAGGACAAAATGTATATTAAATTTATCCTCAAAAAAAACAAAAAAAGAATGAAAATGAAAATGCAACAACCCAAAACCTGTGGGATACTGTAAAAGCAGTGCTAAGGGGAAAGTTCATAGCAATAGAGGTATACCTCAAGAAACAAGAAAAAAGTCAAATAAATAACCTAACTTTACACCCAAAGGAACTAGAAAAGGAAGAAATGGATAACCCCAGGGTTAGCAGAAGGAAAGAAATCTTAAAAATTAGGGCAGAAATAAATGCAAAAGAAACAAAAGAGACCATAGCAAAAATCAACAAAACCAAAAGCTGGTTCTTTGAAAGGATAAATAAAATTGACAAACCATTAGCCAGACTCATCAAGAAACTAAGGGAGAAAAATCAAATCAATAAATTTAGAAATGAAAATGGAGAGATCACAACAGACAACACAGAAATACAAAGGATCATGAGACTACTATCAACAATTATCTGCCAAAAAATGGACAACGTGGAAGAAATGGACAAATTCTTAGAAAAGTCCAACTTTCCAAAACTGAACCAGGAAGAAATAGAAAATCCTAACAGACCCATCACAAGCATGAAATTGAAACTGTAATCAGATATCTTCCAGCAAACAAAAGCCCAGGTCCAGATGGCTTCACAGCTGAATTCTACCAAAAATTTAGAGAACTAACACCTATCCTACTCAAACTCTTCCAGAAAATTGCAGAGGAAGGTAAACTTCCAAACCCATTCTATGAGGCCACCATCACCCTAATACCAAAACCTGACAAAGATGCCACAAAAAAAAGAAAACTACAGGCCAATATCACTGATGAACATAGATGCAAAAATCCTTAACAAAATTCTAGCAATCAGAATCCAACAACAAATGAAAAAGATCATACACCATGACCAACTGGGCTTTATCCCAGGGATGCTAGGATTCTTCAATATCTGCAAATCAATCAATGTAATTCACCACATTAACAAATTGAAAAACAAAAGCCATACGATTATCTCAATAGATACAGAGAAAGCCTTTGACAAAATACAATATCCATTTATGATAAAAACTCTCCAGAAAGCAAGAATAGAAGGAACATACCTCAACATAATAAAAGCTATATATGACAAACCCACAGAAAACATTATCCTCAATGGTGAAAAGTTGAAAGCATTTCCCCTAAAGTCAGGAACAAGACAACGGTGCCCACTTTCACCACTACTATTCAACATAGTTCTAGAAGTTTGGCCACAGCAATCAGAGCAGAAAAAGAAATAAAAGGAATCCAAATTGGAAAAGAAGAAGTAAAACTCTCACTGTTTGCAGATGACATGATCCTCTACATAGAAAATCCTAAAGACTCCACCAGAAAATTACTAGAGCTAATCAATGAATATAGAAAAGTTGCAGGATATAAAATCAACACACAGAAATCCCTTGCATTCTTATACACTAATAATGAGAAAGTAGAAAAAGAAATTAAGGAAACAATTCCATTCACCATTGCAACAAAAAGAATAAAATATTAGGAATATATCTACCTAAAGAAACTAAAGACCTATATATAGAAAACTATAAAACACTGATGAAAGAAATCAAAGAGGACACTAATAGATGGAGAAATATACCATGTTCATGGATCAGAAGAATCAATATAGTGAAAATGAGTATACTACCCAAAGCAATCTACAGATTCAATGCAATCCCTATCAAGCTACCTGTGGTATTTTTCACAGAGCTAGAACAAATAATTTTACAATTTGTATGAAAATACAAAGAACCTCGAATAGCCAAAAAATTCTTGAGAAAGAAGAATGGAACTGGAGGAATCAACCTGCCTGACTTCAGGCTCTACTACAAAGCCACAGTCATCAAGACTGTATGGTACTGGCACAAAGACAGAAATATAGATCAATGGAACAAAATAGAAAGTCCAGAGATAAATCCACACATCTATGGACAGCTTATCTTTGACAAAGGAGGCAAGAATATTCAATGGATTAAAGACAATCTCTTTAACAAGTGGTGCTGGGGAAACTGGTTAACTACTTGTAAAAGAATGAAACTAGAACACTTTCTAACACCACACACAAAAATAAACTCAAAATGGATTAAAGATCTAAACGTAAGACCAGAAACTATACATCTCCTAGAGGAGAACATAGGCAAAACACTCTCTGACATAAATCACAGCAGGATCCTCTATGACCCACCTCCCAGAATACTGGAAATAAAAGCAAAAATAAACAAACAGGACCTAATTAAACTTCAAAGCTTCTGCACAACAAAGGAAAATATAAGCAAGGTGAAAAGACAGCCTTCAGAATGGGAGAAAATAATAGCAAATGAAGCAACTGACAATAAACTAATCTCAAAAATATACAAGCAACCCATCCAGCTCAATTCCAGAAAAATAAACGACTCAATCAAAAAATGGGCCAAAGAACTAAGTAGACATTTCTCCAAAGAAGACATGCAGGTGGCTAACAAACACATGAAAAGATGCTCAACATCACTAATTGAAAAATTCAAATCAAAACCACAATGAGGTACCATTTCACACCAGTCAGAATGGCAACGATCCAAAAGTCTACAAGCAATAAATGCTGGAGAGGGTGTGGAGAAAATGGAACCCTCTTACACTGTTGGTGGGATTGCAAACTAGTACAGCCACTATGGAGAACAGTGTGGAGATTCCTTAAAAAACTGGAAATAGAACTGCCTTATGACCCAGCAATTTCCCAGCATACACACTGAGAAAACAAGAATTGAAAGAGATATGTGTACACCAGTGTTCATCGCAGCACTGTTTATAATAGCCAGGACATGGAAACAACCTAGATGTCCATCAGCAGATGAATGGATAAGAAAGCTGCAGTACATATACACAATGGAGTATTATTCAGCCATTAAAAAGAATATATTTGAATCAGTTCTAATGAGATGGGTGAAACTGGAGCCGCTTATACAAAGTGAAGTAAGCCAGAAAGAAAAACACCAATACAGTATACTAACACATATATATGGAATTTAGAAAGATGGTAACGATAACCCTGTATGTGAGACAACAAAAGAGACACAGATGTAAAGAACAGACTTTTGGACTCTGTGGAAGAGGGAGAGGGTGGGATGATTTGGGAGAATGGCATTGAAACATGTATAATATCATGTAAGAAACAAATCGCCAGTCTAGGTATGATGCAGGATACAGGATGCTTGGGGCTGGTGCACTGGGATGACCCAGAGAGATGGTATGGGGAGGGAGGTGGGTGGAGGATTCAGGATTGGGAACTCATGTACACCCTTGGTGGATTCATGTTGATGTATGGTAAAACCTATACAGTATTGTAGAGTAAAATAAAGTAAAAAAAAAAAAAAAAAAAAGTGATGAGTTGAAAAAGAAGTTGAGGCAAGGAAATCTCAATTAATGAGCTGAATAATATAAAAAGTTAGTTTGCTGTCAGAGATTAAATATTCATTCCCCAAGTTTTTTAGGGCAGTTCCTTTTGATTCTCTTCCACTGAGTGTCCACCCCATACCTGTCAGCTTCTTATTAACAGTGACTCATTCTTTCTACTCATACTGCAAACAAGTAAGTTCTCAGTAATTTGACCTTACTAATTTGAAATGTGTAGTATGCTGGATGAAAGCTAGTTTAAAAGTCATCTTTGATTGATCAATGAAGAAGGCTGGTTGAGCATGTCAATAGGAAAAATGAAAACTGGAAGATGAAGATTTAGATAAATTAAAAAAAATAAACTTTCAACAATTAAAAAGCACTTAAGCCTTAAGTTTCAACATGATTAATCTGCTGATTATAAACTGTACTTATTTACACACATAACAGGGTTAGCTGATTATGTAGCAATGATTATTTGCTCAGATGGTAAAGAACCCGCCTGCAATGAGGGAGACTTGGGTTCGATCTCTGGGTTGGGAAGATCTCCTGGAGAAGGGAATGGCAACCCACTCCAGTATTCCTGCCTAAAGAATCTCCACGGACAAAGGAGCCTGGTGGGCTACAGTCCCTGGGGTCCCAAAGAGTCGGACACGACTGAGCAGCTAAGCACAGTACATATGTATTTGGAGGTAATGTGCCTGCATTTTTGGCAATTATTTAGTTTTAAATGCATTGTTATTAAATATTTCTAAAAATCTTGTAAATACTATCCCAAAATGGCATGAGAGCAAAGATTATAAAAATAGCTATATTCAGAGTTTTTCAGCCTTATTTATTCATGCTGCTGCTGCTGCTTAATTGCTTCAGTCTGACTCTGTCCAACTCTGTGTGATGCTATGGACTACAGCCCGGCAGGCTTCTCTGTCCATGGAATTCTCCAGGCAAGAGTACTAGAGTGCATTGTCATACTCTCCTCCAGAGGATCTTCTCAACCCAGGGATTGAACCCAGGTCTCCTGCCTTGCAGGCAGATTTTTTACCCCTGAGTCACCAAGGAAGCCCATTTATTCATGATATGTACTTAATTACTGACATGAGAAATTTGAAGTGACTAATTTTTCAGATGTGATATTTTTGTGTGTGTTTTAGTGTGACTTAGGAACTGTCCTATGTTCTATATAGCTTTGTGTAGATTTGAGGCAATTCTAATAATAAGCTTTGAGAAATTCGTAGGAAATTTTTTAAAATTTAAATTTATTTATTTTAATTGGAGGCTAATTACTTTACAATACTGTATTGATTTTGCCATACATCAACATGAATCCACCACGGGTGTACATGTGTTCCCCATCCTGAACCCCCCCCCCCCCACCTCCCTCCCCGTACCATCCCTCTGGGTCATCCCAGTGCACCAGTCCCGAGCATCCTGTATCCTGCATCAAACCTAAATTCACCCATTGTTGACTCTTTACACTCAAGTTTTTCTATAATGCAACACATCAGGTTGGGTTATAGCCCTGTTAGATTTGTAAATACATTTGTCTTCGAACTACACTACCTTCACTACAACCTTGGGAGGTCAGTCAACTGAATGAAAAGGCATGGTCACTTCCACCTGAACTATAGATGTCCACTGAGGAGAAGGATCCAACATTTCAGAACGTGGGCTTATTTACAGTAAATCACATAGTTTTTAAACATGAACCCAGGTTACACTCTGTGGCTCCCTAGAGTATTCTTTCTATTCCAGTTCTCATATCACTGATCATCTTCTTTTTTCTGTGAAGGCAGTGTGTGCACATGGTGTATGTCGCTATTGTAAAATGAAAAGTAGAGTCCACAATAGTACATAATCCTTTGGCCATGATCCACTCCATTGACCCCTGGCTTTATTGCTACTATTCAGTTTTACATTCAGCATTCTGAACCCAAATATGTAGCCACATCCCACTCGAGAAGCTTCCCCTGTTATCATAGCTTTTGTAACTATAAACAGAAATATTGGCTCTGGGTATTTTTCTGAAATTGAAATTAACCTCACTTTATACACTCAGGTGTGTACAGATTCATTTCTACTGTGTAACTCCTTTGATAAGGCTTTAAATCTCTTGCTTGTAAACTGGGAATGCGTTTGACAATCTCAGGGATATTGTAAAAGGACAGAGAGTATAAAGGACTAAAGCTAGTGTCCCTCTCTACAAGATGGTAAGTGAAGAGTATTTTTGGTCTTATGCTATAGGAGCTATGTAAATTTTTATAGCAAAAGGAGAATGGTGTCTTTTGGTCCATTTCTCCAATACTCTTAAAGGAAGCAAGTGAATTCAGCCTGAGAAAGAATTGCCTTGAATGCAGGATGGGTTATTTGCTAAAGATCCCATCTGCTCCTTGTTCTTTGACCCTTGAAGACTTGTCCCATCTTTCATCACATTTTCCAAGTTTCTTGTTCACATAGAGTGGCCACGTCAGAGGCTTTGCCAGCGTTAGTTGGGGACAGCTAGGGAGACATATCAGTTCCATCTTAATCCAGAAAAAAGACCTCTCCATACAAATATTGTTATGTAAGAACACCAGTGCTTAGTCTTTGACCTTTACTTCAAACCATGCAATCTGTGCTTGTTAATGTGTATTGATGTCTTCTTAATGATAAATGAAACATTAACTTAAAATATACATTTTTTGAAAACTAAAATTATGTGTGTTTCACTATTTACCCAATTATATGAAGCATGAAAAGATACCTAAATTAGTAAATATTAAAGTCCTTCACTAAATAATTAAGAATCCTTCAGTAATATGAATTATCAATCTATTTATTTACTTTTTAAATTCTAGTTTTATGAATTATTTGAATAATGTAACTGTTTTTCAAAAAGTTTGAGTAATCAATCTATAAGATCACTTTAGTATATTCTATCCCTTACCATTACATGTCTTCAAACCCACACAAATGAGCTTATATCCTTTAAAAACATTTAATGTTTATTTCTGAAAGAAAGAGGGAGAACTTTATGTATGATAGTGTGAGCAAGGAAATAACGAAAGCTTATGTCTTCTGAGTGGTAGTTTAGTCACTAAGTTGTGTCCGATTCTTGGGATCCCATGGACTGTAGCCCACCAGGCTCTTCTACACTGAGAGTACATTTTAAGACTTCTCCAACTATTTCTATAGCTCATAAAAGAATACATTTTGTAGAGTGCATTCAGAGTAGTGGAATGAAATTCCTGTGTTTGCATAGATCCATCACTAGCAAAATAAGAACCATTAAAATAGAAATTGGGACTTGTTAAAAAGGTTGAACATTGAGGAATTACAAATGAAACCAGTCAATCCTAAAGAAAATCAACCCTAAATATTCTTTGCAAGGACTGGTGTTAAAACTGAAGCTCTAATACTTTGGTCACCTGATCCAAAGAGCTGGTGCATTGGAAAAGACCCTGATGCTGGGAAAGATTGAGGGCAGGAGGAGAAGGGGGTGACAGGGGATGAGATGGCTGGATGGCATCACTGACTCAGTGGGCATGAGTTTGAAAAAGCTCTGCGAGATAGTGAGGAACAGGGAAGCCTGGAGTGCTGCAGTCCATGGGGTCACAAAGAGTCAGACATGACTTAACAACTGAAAAACAATAAGAATTACAAGGAAAATAAGAAAGCAAGTGAAGAAGTGAGAAAGATCAAACAAGAGATGATTAACTTATTTATTTTAATTTTTTAAATGATTAACATGAAAAGATGCAGAATAGTTTGGAAGTAGCGTTAATCAGGGGCTTCCCAGGCAGTTTGCTGGTAGTAAAGAACCCACCTATCAATGCAGGAGACATAAGGGACATGGGTTTGATCCCAGGTCAGGAAGGTCCTCTGGAAGAAGAAATGGCAACCCACCCCAGTGTTCTTGCCTGGAGAATCTCATAGAGTGAGGAGCCTGGAGGGCTACAGTCCATGGGCTTGCAAAGAGCTGGACACAACTGAAGCCACTGAGCACACACACACACAGAGCATTAATCGGATGCAGAGGCGTAACAGCGGAGGTCCCTGATCTGAAGAGACAGTTGAACTGTCACAGGATTTATGGCTGCTGTTCTACTCCTGTTCACTGTCTCACCCTCCCCTTCTGCCATCATTCCCACCACAAGGTCCCTTCCTTTCTAACACCACCACCACTGTCCCATCTGAGAATTAACAAAAAAAGAAAAAGGAAGGATTTTGTACAGAACAAGTATTTTAATAACGTCATTATGGATCCACAGGTTTCATCAATGCCCAGAAACAAAGAAAATGTTGACAGAACCTGCCTCAGCTTTAATCATGTACAAATGTGTGTCTATGAATGTGCTTTATTTACTATTTGTAATTTTTTACATTCCATTGCTCAAGTGTATTCCTTTTTTTCAATGAATTAATTTATGAACATTTGGATGATCAGAAATTTAGGAAATCCCTAAGATGAAGTAACCAAAACACTGGCTCCCATTGGCGATTCACCATGGCAATGTTCAAGTTAGGCAGGAAAATTTCACGCTTAACAGATACTGTTTCTGCTTGACTGAAATTTTTAAATTATTTATACTAAACTTTAAACAAGTTCAATGGATTCCTAATTAACTAGGGTGACTCTAACATGAATATTTCATGTATTTTAAAATAGTCATATGTTAATTATGTTAATGATTTTGCTTTCCTTACTTTTTAATAACAATAATAGTTAAGTCTTTCAATGCCAGGTAACTTAATTGGAAGCTGCTTACTCTGTTTTGAAAACTGTCTTTATTTATAGTCTTGCTTTGTTCCTTAAACAAGATTTTATCCCCTTTTCTCTTTTCCCATTTGTATACTTAACAACCACAAGGAAAGAATTCTGCAGAGCACAGAATTTCTTTTATGCATTAAGGTTTAGATTTTGTTTAGAAAAATCTGAGAAATTTATTTATTTTCTGAGACTTTAATCTTTTTGATAAGTAAAGTTCATGGAAAACCATGTAATTGGTATAGAACTTTTCACTTGAATTAAATTGCTTAATCCTTCTGTACTAGAATACTTTTGCATCTTGCCTGGAGTAAATTAGTTTCTTTAGGTTAAAAAAATGCTGGAATTATATTTTTCAATTTGAAATTCACTTAATATCAAAGTGGCTATAATTAATTCTTTTTTTCTGATGATCTGAAAAGCTGTAATGAGAAATTACAAATAACATATCAAAGAAATTTCATAAAGTATACCTGATAAAAACATTTCAAGTGTGAGGTACTTTCTTTTTTCACACTGAATTAGATTTTATAATACATGAAAGGCATACAATTAGTGCCATCTAGTGCATTAACCCATCATGCTAGCAATCTTATCAATTCATCACATCCCTTGCTTTTCAGAAGTCCTTTGTAGTCATACAATTTCCCAAGATCATTTAATTCAAGTTAATATTAAACAGTTGATTTAATTTTAGTTAAACACTAATCTATTTACACGTTATAGTTCTTAAGTTTCAAAAATCAGATAGATCATTATTTTCTTATCATCACTTTAATTGATTAGAATTTTCATTGAGCATTATGTGACCTACACATTTACCCTGTGCATAAAACAGAATAAACCACTGCTTTAAAAATACAATTTGTTATAGCTGCTAAGTTCACCAGTTGCCTGTGCTGAGTTGCCAGTTATATTAGGACAGCAATTCCTATATAGAGTTTCTCCTAGGTTTTAAAAAATGTGAATATTTCTGAAGTCAGAATAGGAGATTTCCTTCATCATAGTTTGAGAAAAAACAAGAATGACAAAATATCATATACTGCACTTAAATTAGCCATGAGCACTCCCACACATCTTGTCTATGTAGTTCATTAAGAAACTCTTTTGCGCATTGAAAGCCTGAGAAAAATTTGAGTCAGAAAATATAATGCCTTGAAAAAAATCAAGTTGATTGATAATAGTAACTAAATGAAGAGACCTCTCCCCCGAAGCTTAGTCACAGAGAAAATTCAGTTTCAGCTGTATTTCATCTGATAAGCAGCCCAACCTCCAGGCAAATGGTTAACTCTGCAAACGGATGGGCACACCCTGTATGCCTGATTTCCTTTCTCACCACTTCTCTGTTCCTGGCCTTTCCATGCTCACTTTCTCATCTTTTCAGTGACCTCTATTCCTTTATTTCCCTTCTTCCTACTTGTAACAACATTAACTGAGGAAGAGAGGAAGTTAGAAGCAGCAGTTTCACTGACAGGGTGGTCTGTTGTCACTTCCCTGTGGTGTCAGATAAATTTAAAAGAATAGAATTACACAGACTTTTCCCGTTGGGCTCTCAGTCCGAACCAAACTATATCCCCTCTTTAATGCTGGCCTTGATTTCCACTTTAAATTCAAATTATCTTGCCAACTAACCTAGATGTAGAATTATCTAATTGATAACCTGTTAGCTGGAGTCCAAACCCAGATTTAACCATCTGTTCAATAAGCATTCATATTAAGTGATAATTCTATTATTGGGAAAATTCTAATCACTATTCTGGTCACTGTGATACAGTCAAACAGAACAATGACAATGGTAGACAGTGTTAGAATTGAGTTAAATTGTAGGACATCAATCGGGTGGCCACACCAGGACAGCTGCCTGGTGTGGAGCAAGCGTTCACAAGTATCAAAAGTGAATATTCTCTGTGAAAATAATGGAGATTTGCTAGTGGAAAACTAATGTTTTCCCTCTTTAATATATTAGAAAAATATACGATAAAAAATTTTTTCAGAGGATAATCACATTAGATGAAATGTAGCCTCTTGATGTAATAGTATTTAGAAATTTGCATTTTCTGTTAATTATTAACCACAGTTCTTCCTTAACCATCAGTGAATTTGTCAATAGAATCTATGCCTACTTTGCATTTAGGTTCACTATTGCGGTTGGTGTATAAGCACCTATTTTATTTAGGAAATATTTTCCTTGAATGTACATTAATGTGGTATGGTCACTAGAGATCATAACTATCAATAACAACAGGTTTCTCAAAGGCCTGGTTATGACAAATCATACTTTTACTGTGATATTGTATGGCCCTTCATGTAAATGTTTATTGCCATTAGGCAATTCTTCAGGGAAAAGTTATAACATCCATTTTTAGCACTGCAACTGCTGTTTTCTGTAACATTATCAATGTAAAAAAGCCTGTTGATTCTAATTTTCAAATTATCTGTTGAGGATTCCAGGGCAAAGAGATAAGTAATGAAAGTTGGGAAACAAGTGATTTTCAAAAGTTTTGAATGTTCTTAAATTATCATTGCTTTATATTGATGTCCATCCATTTTCCTGTTGTAAGAACAGCAAAAGTAAAAAGATATTTTGGAAAGATGTTGATGGCTACATAGATTCAAATCTCCCTGGATCCCTACACAGTAATCCACAGAGTAACTAGAGGGCAAAAGCAAAAGTCCATGAGCTACGATTAAAACAAAATTCAATTGCCAGGTCTATGAATCACAAAATATAACCGGGATGAGAGAAGCTACTAATAACCACAGACCTCAGGTTTCAGAGTCTGTGAAGAAGGATACAGAGGAGAGTACAGGGTACTGTAGTCTGGAACAAGAACCGCCAAAGAGCCATGAGTAATTTCTTGAAAAGCGTGATGGGCCAACTTGACATCAGCAGCTGAAATGGGAAGATTTTTCCTGACCTAATGGAGGTGAGTACAATGGGTATGTCACAAGATCTGAAATGACACAAAAAATCTAGCTACTGGGAACTCTCCAAGATAACCAACCAGGTGCTTTTCCAGATTCTGACTCCACAATGAGGACAGACTTCTGGAAGTGGGATCAAAATGAAGACAAAGGAAAGAAAGCATTCAGGTTAGCATCAAGTGGGGACAGGAGACACACAAGACACACTCTTTGGGACACAACATAGAAACAGCAAAAAAGCAGTCCTGTGAAGTTAGAAGCTTTATGTTAGACCACAACTCTTTGTAAAAGTCCAGGGAAACTAACTGCACATCGAAATGAAAAGGGACAACTGTTAAGGTCAAATCTCAAACTTAGTTTAAAGAGAATGAGTAGCAAGCTGGCCTTCTTAAAGACAATGGAAACATTTCAGAAAGATACAGCCATCAAAAAGATCAAAACTAAAGCCTATGTTTCAGAATAAGCTAAAATATTCAAAATCATAAAAGACACGAAAAGGCAATATAAACCAGAACTGGTAAATAGCAGAAGTGACATGAGAGTACTTAAAAAGAAGGAAAAATAATTGCAGAAAGACCAACCTACAAAGAACACATAAGCAAATAAACCCAACAGTTAACACCTTAAATGAAAGGTAAAAAAAGCAAATAAATAAAAGCGAAATGAAGAAAGATTAAAGAAAAAAGAAGACCCAATGTACAGTTAATAAAAAGCCCTGAAAAAGTTAACCAAAATAAAGAGAACAGAATGAATACCTAAAGCTTTGAAAACTTCCCTTGAAAATACCCCAATTCTCAGAATTTCAAACAAAAATGACCAACAGAAAATCAAACTCTAGTGAAATTATTTAACTTAAAAAATAGGTCATTTGAGAATCTAGGCAAAAATAGCAAGTGTCTTAAAAGGAAAAAAAAAATGTATACCATCGGATTTTTTTACAACAAAGCGTTATATTAGGGAAAAAATAGATAATTATATATTTAAGTACACAGAAAAAGAAAATGTGAACCACAGGGATTATACTTAAGAAGACTGACTTTCCAGTACAGAGAGCACAAACAAAATTTTACCGATGTTCAAGAAATCAAGGTAATACTAGAGATGAACTTCAGACAATCAAAATGATGGAAGAGACATAGATGGAAAGCCTAATGTATGCGGCACAAACTACTGATAAAATCACAAAAACGAGACACCCAGATCTTTTGTGCCCCCAAGTGAAATAAAACAATGCCTGCTGTCTTTATAAAAAGAGAATCTGAGTGCAGTCACGTTTCTGGACCCAGGCACCAAAATGCGGGGATTACAGCGAATGAGGGATGTATTAAACAGGACCAATAGTGAGTCCCACAGGATGGATTTGTCTCACTGAAATCCATACTGTGGGAAGTTCTGCAGATGAAATGTCCTACAGATAGTTAATTTAGAAGAAAAAGAAAGGGATGAAGGAGAAGTCTGAACATTAAAAAAGAACAAAAAATATATTTGAAAACAAAACAAAAAACTATAGAAGCTGGGATAAACACTTGGGTGATAAACCTAATAATGCAAGGAAATGATTACTAAGAAAATGTTGAAAAACAGGAGAATGGACAGTGAATAAATATAAAAGGGGTTTCTGGCAAAGGTCTATTTCCTGATCTGGTCTGTGGTTATAAGTGCATTCATTTATACTTATTATTCATTTAATAAGATACACAATAGTTCTGGATGGTTTTCTGCCTGTGTTTCATTTTACAATGAAAATCACAACAAATTTTATCTGACTTCTATTTTCAGAAAAGGCATATAAAGTTAAAAACAAATCAAAAAATATTATCCAAATAGATGTATTATTAAGGTCAGTTAAGCCAAAGACAAAGTATGGTATTTTCAGGAGGAATTCAGAAATCACAGTTGTAATGTCAGTAGCATAAGCAGCTGCAAAGGAAGGGCAAAGAAGTCTGGGTGATAGTTTGTCATTTCTGGTCAGGGTTAAAGCCAAATATACAAAAAAATGCTGACACAACAACATATATGCCATCATTTATTTCTTTTCACACCACCACTTTAGGAGTACTTCTGCCTGGTAGTCTAAACGAAGTTGGGTTGGCTAAATTTCAATCAGATACTTCATATTGTCACTGCTTACATTAAGTTTCCTAGTAACTTAACTTACATAACTTGTTGGTTTTCCTCATATGTCCTCATTTGTGGCTTTGAGTTTTTTCTATGCTTTTTAAATAATGAGTGTTTGCTCTGTTAGAAAAAAACACAGAGAAGATATGAGAATTGCTTCACAAATGATTTAGTGGTAAGGAGAGTTCATGCGATTGTTATAAATAAAAAGAAGAGTTAACACACTAATTCACATCAAGAATATTAACAATTTTTAACCAAGTAAGCATTTTTAAACGTCCAGGCTTAGAAATTTATTCACTTGTATTTAACCATTGTTGTAGAGTCAAGAGTTTGAGCTTAGAATCACTGTCTTTGGTTGACGTCTAGTTCCTGTCTGGTATTTCGGCAATAAGTGTGCATGCCATAGAAATCTTCACTGTAAGTATTTTTACCCTAAACATTTTTGCTGCATAACTAATTGATGATAAGGTAATTTTGCCAAAAAGATACAGTAACTCATTGACAGTTTGATTTAACAGTCTACTTTCAACTAGTTGACTATGGTTTCATTTCTCCATTGACACAGCACTGGTATTTTTATTACATAAATCTTAGCCCTTGTAATGGTCTATACAATGATGGGGCACTGGTCTTAAAATGCATGCATGCTCAGTTGCTAATTCATGTCCGACTTTTTTTGATCCCATAGACTGTAGCACACCAGCCTCCTTTCTGTCCGTGGGACTTCCCTCCAGGGTATCTGCCCAAACCAGGAATCGAACTTGCATCTCTTACATTGGTAGGCAGATTCTTTACCACTAAAACACCAGGTAAGTCATGGACAGAGGAGCCTGGCTAGCTATAGTCCATAGGGTCACAGAGTCTGACACAACTGAGCATACATGCACACACCCACACAGCCAATATTCTAAAAATTGTATATTTGATATATTTGTTTATGTCTTTTTATACATTTTGAGAATTTCCCGAACATAAACTTCCACACATAGAAGTGTTTTTCAATTTGATAGTTTCAATTTGTAAAATAAAGTGTGTGAGTTTCATTTTAAAAGGTTTTAGTTTTCTCTCTATGACATTGCTTAAAGTTTTTTTTTTTTTTTTAATGTCTTGCTAATAGATTCTTTTTTCCAAAGTTAGTACAAAGGAAACTTTCTATTGGGTTTATTCGGCTTTATCCCAAATCCTGAGACACCAGACTAGTTGCAATTAGAGGGATTTTGCTGTGTATTAATACATGCAGTTCTACTACTATTAAAGAAGGTGTTATTAAACATCAAATAGAGGTTTTCACTAGCTTCCTAAATGGTGCTAGAAAGTATTTTTTGAAAGTATGTAAAGAGCTGCAGACAGTTAAAAACAAATACAATTTATATATTTAAACATCAGCTCACTCCAGGTAATCACAACTGTGTGATATGAGCGGTCTTTCTAAATTTATATTATGCAGATTATTGATAGTCATTTGTGAATTATATCAA
The DNA here is from genome assembly GCF_032405125.1 of Capricornis sumatraensis. Lineage (NCBI taxonomy): Eukaryota > Metazoa > Chordata > Mammalia > Artiodactyla > Bovidae > Capricornis > Capricornis sumatraensis. The sequence continues at coordinate 17,066,291 of NC_091083.1, forward strand.
TTCATCAGTTAAAGTTAATTCGAATTTAAATCTGGTGGGACATTGGGCAACTTCATAAGCACAAGCCACTTTCCTTCAAACTGAGGCATTCTGAGGTCAGATCAAGCAAGATCCAGTTAAAAGAAATAACTTATCATATTGAAATCTAAAATCAAAAGAGCTCTGGTAATCCTACTGGCAGTTTCAAACCCCCTCATTTCTCCTACTAAACTGAGGCCCTCCTCCAAATCAAGAGCAATTGATTTTTCACAGCAATGAATAGAAGCTTCTCACTTGCTCAGACAGATACATACATTAAAAAAAGCATGTATGGGGAAACAAGGATGTGGACAAATATAGTATAAAATATATTTATGTATTTTACTATAATGCAAAAAAAATAGTAGGAAGCTTATTATTTGATTTCTCTATCTTCCCTCTTTTCACACTCTTGTTGATATTGTCCTTTGCCATATGCTTAATCCAAGTTTTCTCATCCCATGTTTTTCTTCTTTTCTCTCCTTTTGCCCTCAAATCCATAATCCCTCAAATACCTGTTTAGAATGACTAATTAATAGCATGAACATTAAATGGACAACCACTCCCGTTCTTTAAGAGAAGGCAGAGACTTGAAATAAACATCTCTCAAACTCTGGGGTGGGGCAGGGGATGGAGGTGAGAGTGCCTTTTCATCTAGAACAAAATTATTCAAAAGAAAAATAAGGTGGCATAATTTAGTTAGCTCCCTCTGCAGTGCAGTTTTTTTCCTAAAGACTCTAAGAGAAAAGCTTTCTCTGCAAATGATTAAGTACATGCTTTCACACTGTAATTTTACATAATTCTACAGGATCCTTCTCCCCACCCACATACCATCTCACATTTACCGGAGTGTTTCCTGGGTAGCAAAAGGTTAATTCTGTGACTTCTATTTGTGTGTTCTGTGGTTTTAATATTTATTAAGTGTAGTTCTGGCTCTTCACACCAAAGTAGCACATTTCATCAGCACTGTTCAACTTTAACTAGAATGTCTTTGGCACAGTGATTCATTCCAGGACTAGCTTCTTTTCTCAAGTTTGCAAAAGCGATGAACAGATACATCAGCTGGAAGATTATACTCTCAATGTGGGTGTGAGATGGGTCTTTGCACAGCTTTCTTTTATGATATTTGCACAAACACAGTAATTGCCAGTGAGAACATCCCTTTCTAAAAGACAAAACAAGCCCCCAGCACCCAGTCACCCAACCTCTTTTCTAGGACTCAAAGGAAATTCTAAAAGAATCCCACCTGAATAAACACTGAGTCTTATCAGTCTCTCAGGCAAAGGTAGTCTAGGTGTCATTGTTATAAAGGTAACTCTTTCTAACTTCCCTTGTGGCTCAGCTGGTGAAGAATCTGTCTGCAATGTGGGAGACCTGGATTTGATCCCTGGGTTGGGAAGGTCCCCTGGAGAAAGGAAAGGCTACCCACTCCAGTATTTGGCCTGGAGAATTTCATGGACTGTATAGTCCATGGGGTTGCAAAGAGTTGGACACCACTGAGTGACTTCCACTTTCCTTCTAACTTCACTAAAGATTGAGTTAGAATCTTTCTTCAGGAATTTTCCCCAACATTCTTCCAAAAAAGTCTAACTAGAAGGAAAAGAAAGGTTAATAACATAAGTAAATACAATATTAAAGGACTAAATTGATACCAATATAACAGAAGTTGGTAAAAATCAAAACAGAAAATGTTACCAAGGTTTTTGGATGTATACTTTGGATATTATACTACTCATTATAGACATTATCTACAGACTGTTATATGTTAAAAATGGTGCTATCTAGGCACTGACAGATGGAGAACAAAATAGACTTTTTCTCTTCTCATCTGGAGTTTACAAATTTTAAGTGTTATGAAGGGGAAAGATTGAGCTTTAAGAATATGCTTAAGATTGAGTAATCCAATTATCTCAGAAGGATGACCATAAACCAGTCAGACAAAGAGTAGTGGGGAAAAAATCTTCTAAGCAGATAAAACTCTAGGAAATAAAGGAGAGCCAAGTGTAGTTAAAAGTCAGAAAAAGAAAGCTGCATGAAATGAGGGTGGTGAAGCAGAGAAAGACTAGATCATGTGAGGTCAATGCAGAGCGATGGGAAGCCCTTCAATGATTTAGGAAGGGCTGTCATGACCCAGATAATCACGATGGCGTGATCACTCACCTAGAGCCAGACATCCTGGAATATGAAGTCAAGTGGGCCTTAGGAAGCATCACTAAGAAGAAAGCTAGTGGAGGTGATGGAATTCCAGTGGAGCTATTTCAAATCCTGAAAGATGATGCTGTGTAAGTGCTATACTCAATATGCCAGCAAATTTGGAAAACTCAGCAGTGGCCACAGGACTGGAAAAGGTCAGTGTTCATTTCAATCCCAAAGAAAGGCAATGCCAAAGAATGCTCAAACTGCCACACAATTGCACTCATCTCACATGCTAGTAAAGTAATGCTCAAAATTCTCCAAGCCAGGCTTCAGCAATATGTGAATCATGAACTTCCAGATGTTCAAGCTGGTTTTAGAAAAGGCAGAGGAACCAGAGATCAAATTGCCAACATCTGCTGGATCATGGAAAAAGAAAGAGAGTTCCAGAAAAATATCTATTTCTGCTTTATTGACTATGCCAAAGCCCTTGACTGTGTGGAACACAATAAACTGTGGAAAATTCTGAAAGAGATGGGAATATCAGACCACCTGACCTGCCTCTTGAGAAATCTGTATGCAAGTCAGGAAGCAACAGTTAGAACTGGACATGGAACAACAGACTGGTTCCAAATAGAAAAAGGAGTACATCAAGGCTGTATATTGTCACCTTGTTTATTTAACTTATATGCAGAGTACATCATGAGAAACGGTGGGCTGGAAGAAGCACAAGCTGGAATCAAGATTGCCGGGAGAAATATCAATAACCTCAGATATGCAGATGATACAACCCTTATGGCAGAAAGTGAAGAGGAACTAAAGAACCTCTTGATGAAAATGAAAGAGGAGAGTGAAAAAGTTGGCTTAAAGCTCAACATTCAGAAAACAAAGATCATGGCATCTGGTCCCATCACTTCATGGGAAATAGATAGGGAAACAGTGTCAGACTTTATTTTTTTAGGCTCCAAAATCACTGCAGATGGTGATTGCAGCCATGAAATTAAAAGACACTTACTCATTGGAAGGAAAGTTATGACCAACCCAGACAGCATATTCAAAAGCAGAGACATTACTTTGCCAACAAAGGCTCATCTAGTCAAGGCTATGGTTTTTCCAATGGTCATGTATGGATGTGAGAGTTGGACTGTGAAGAAAACTGAGCGCCAAAGAATTGGTGCTTTTGAACTGTGGTATTGGAGAAGACTTTTGAGAGTCCCTTGGACTGCAAGGAGATCCAACCAATCCATTCTAAAGGAGATCAGTTCTGGGTGTTCATTGGAAGGAATGATGCTAAAGCTGAAACTCCAGTACTTTGGCCACCTCATGCGAAGTGTTGACTCATTGGAAAAGACCCTGATGCTGGGAGGGGTTGGGAGCAGGATGAGAAGGGGACAATAGCGGATAAGTTGGCTGGATGGCATCACCACCTTAATGGACATGAGTCTGAGTAAATTCTGGGAGTTGGTGATGGACAAGGAGGCCTGGCGTGCTGCGATTCATGGTGTCGTAAAAAGTCGCACACAACAGAGCGACTGATTACTTGCTGGTGAGAATGGATTGAAAGAGAGAAAAATGGGTACAGATAAACATATTGAGGGGCTCTTTTAGGCACCCAAAAAACACAGAATAATTTCAAAGCAATGGTTGATGGAGTTTAGTGATGGAGAGAGAAACGTAAAGGAAAATTTGCTGTTGCCTGGTCTGAAAAATTGGGTGGATGGTGGTGCCATTTTCCAAGGTAGAAACGCTTAGCAGAAAAAGAAAATGCAGGTTGGGAATGTAAAATAAGGCAGAATAAAACATTTTGTTTGGAAAATGTCAAGTTTGAGAACCTTTGAAAGCTAATTGGAGATGCCAAAATAAGAGACATGTGGGTCTGAAAAGAGGCCTAACCTGGAAGTATAAATTTGAGCTTTTGAATGTAAGTAACACAGTAATTTATTGAAAGAGGAGAGTGAAAAAGCTGGCTTAGAACTCAGCATTCAGAAAACTAAGATCATGGCATCTGGTCCCATCACTTCATGGCAAATAGATGAGGATACAAAGGAAACAGTAATAGGGGGGACTCAAAAATCACTGTAGATGGTTACTGCAGCCATGAAATTAAAAGACTCTTGCCCCCTGGAAGAAAAGGTATACCAATCTAGACAGCATATTAAAAAGCAGAGACGTTATTTTGCTAGCAAAGGTCCATCTAGTCAAAGCTAAGTAGTCATGTATGGATGTGAGAGCTGGACTATAAAGAAAGCTGAGTGCTGAAGAATTGATGCTTTTGAACTGCGGTGTTGGAGAAGACTCTTGAGAGTCCCTTGGACTGCAAGGAGATCAAACTAGTCCATCCTAAAGGAAATCAGCCCTGAATATTCATTGGAAGGACCAATGCTGAAGCTGAAACTCTAATACTTTGGCCACCTGATGTGAAGAACTAATTCCTTAGAAAAGATCCTGATGCTGGGAAAGATTGAAGGCAGGAGGAGAAGAGGACCACAGAGGATGAGATGGTTGGATGGCATCACCGATTCTATGGACATGAGTTTGAGCAAGCTCTGGGAGTTGGTGATGGATGGGAAGCCTCGCGTGCTGCAGTCCAGGGGATCGCAAAGAGTCAGACAACTGAGTGACTGAACTGAACTGAACTGAATATAATACCTAGGTAAACTTACTGCATCATCAATAAAAAAAAGACAGAATTAGAAAATTACTGAAGCCCAAGCTTAGGGCTTCTTTCCAGATGGTGCTCAGGGAGCCCCACAGCTTCTTGTAATCAACACTTGTATAGTCCTCCTCCCCTAGAGGACCTGGTGATTTACTTTTAACAAACAGAACCCAGAGGGAGAGGATATCACTTCTGAGGTGGGATTAGGATAAAAAAGACTCTGACTTCTGTTTTGCTTGCCCCTTCTTGCTTTCTGGCTTTCCCATGTTATGAGTGGCCCTGTGGAAAGGCCCACATGATAGACAAATAAGAAGCCTGTCCAGTCAACAGCCTGTTTGGGACCAAGTCCTCAACCACACACCCGAACTTGTAAGATTTTTGCCCAATTGAGCTTTCAAATGAGACTGCAGACTGCTCCCTACCACCATCCCCATCCCCACCCCTGCCCCAAACAACTATAAGTCCATGAGAGACCTTGACCAGAAGTTCCCAACTAATCTGCACCTGGCTGTCTGACTCACAGAAACTGTTAGATAATTAATGTTTGATGTTTTAAACTTCTATGTTTTGGGATAATTTGTTGGGCAGAAATAGGATCTTCAGTAGAGAGGAAAATACAATGGAGAGAGAAGAAATGGTTGCATTAGTAGGCTAGAAATTGGGTGCCACATGAAAGTCTCTTTGAACAAGAGAGTTGTTGAAAGCATTTAGAGGAACTTAGAGACCTAGTGAGATGAAGACAGAAAAACTGGTTTTGGCAATATGAACGTCATCGAAACTCTAGTGTGTATAGTTTCAATAGAGTAGTGGGAGCGGATTTCACATTGGAATTTACTGAATAGTAAAATGAAGATATGTTTAGTAGTAAAATGGAGTATAGAAAGAGTGTAAATAAATAACTTTTTTGAATAGCTTGATTCTGAAGAAATAACAGGTAAGCTTTTGTTGCCCCCATCACCCATTTCCAGTTTCCCTTTAAAGTTGGACTAGAAATTTCCTAGTTACATGTTTTCAATGGCCTTGATATCCCCCTAATCCCAGAAGAGATTTCTCAACAGCTTAATCCTGGTTATGCCATCTCCCAGGCCATTGTAATTGGTACAGGAGTAATCATATGACACAATTTGAATTAATGGGAAAGAAACTCTATTCTGCTGTACCTAGTTGAAAAATGAAAAGATCTTTGTTTCCTATTGCTGCTAGACAAAATTAGGAAGCAAGTAGCCAGAATTCTTGTAGGAATGCCATTTTGCTAACATGTGGGAAGTCAGAACATTGAACTCAGAGTGGGAAGAAGAATTAATTCATTTCTAGGTGATATTGCTGAGCCAAGGCAGTACACTAGAGGAGAAGCCTGTATTTCCTTTGGAAATTTTAATTTGGAGACAATTTATATTCCTCATTGTTTACATAAATTTTGAATTGAAATTCTGTATTACAACTGAAAGCATTCCAATATATGGAGAAAGCATAGCTATAGTAAGGTAGCTCAAGATCAGATAGAGCTCAAGAGAGTATTTTTTTAATTGAAAATGTATAAACTATTTTAAACTCTGACTATAGTAATTTGGACCACATTCAGAATGTGGTCCACTGGAGAAGGGAATGGCAAACCACTTCAGTATTCTTGCCTTGAGAACCCCATGAACAGTATGAAAAGCCAAAATGATAGGATACTGAAAGAGGAATTCCCCAGGTCAGTAGGTGCCCAATATGCTACTGGAGATCAGTGGAGAAATAACTCCAGAAAGAAAGAAGGGATGGAGCCAAAGCAAAAATACCCAGCTGTGGATGTGACTGGTGATAGAAGCAAGGTCCGATGCTGTAAAGAGCAATATTGCATAGGAACCTGGAATGTCAGATTCATGAATTAAGGCAAATTGGAAGTGGTCAAACAAGAGATGGCAAGAGTGAACGTCAACATTCTAGGAATCAGCGAACTAAAATGGACTGGAATGGCTGAATTTAACTCAGATGACCATTATATTTACTACTGTGGGCAGGAATCCCTCAGAAGAAATGGAGTAGCCATCATGGTCAACAAAAAAAGAGTCCGAAATGCAGTACTTGGATGCAATCTCAAAAACAACAGAATGATCTCTGTTCGTCTCCAAGGCAAACCATTCAATATCACGGTAATCCAAGTCTATGCCCCAACCAGTAACGCTGAAGAAGCTGAAGCTGAACGGTTCTATGAAGACCTAAAAGACCTTTTAGAACTAACACCCAAAAAAGATGTCCTTTTCATTTTAGGGGACTGGAATGCAAAAGTAGGAAGTCAAGAAACACCTGGAATAACAGACAAATTTGGCCTTGGAATGCGGAATGAAGCAGGGCAAAGACTAATAGAGTTTTTCCAAGAAAATGCACTGCTCATAGCAAACACCCTCTTCCAACAACACAAGAGAAGACTCTACACATGGACATCATCAGATGGTCAACACTGAAATCAGATTGATTATATTCTTTGCAGCCAAAGATGGAGAAGCTCTATACAGTCAACAAAAACAAGACCAGGAGCTGACTGTGGCTCAGATCATGAACTCCTTATTGCCAAATTCAGACTTAAATTGAAGAAAGTAGGGAAAAGTGCTAGACCATTCAGGTATGACCTAAATGAAATCCCTTATGATTATACAGTGGAAGTGAGAAATAGACTTAAGGGCCTAGATCTGATAGATAGAGTGCCTGATGAACTATGAAATGAGGTTCGTGACATTGTACAGGAGACAGGGATCAAGATCATCCCCATGGAAAAGAAATGCAAAAAAGCAAAATGGCTGTCTGGGGAGGCCTTACAAATAGCTGTGAAAGGAAGAGAGGTGAAAAGCAAAGGAGAAAAGGAAAGATATAAGCATCTGAATGCAGAGTTCCAAAGAATAGCAAGAAGAGATAAGAAAGCCTTCTTCAGTGATCAATGCAAAGAAATAGAGGAAAACAACAGAATAGGAAAGACTAGAGATCTCTTCAAGAAAATTAGAGATACCAAGGGAACATTTTATGCAAAGATGGGCTCGATAAAGGACAGAAATGGTCTGGACCTAACAGAAGCAGAAGATATTAAGAAGAGGTGGCAAGAATACACAGAAGAACTGTACAAAAAAGATCTTCATGACCCAGATAATCATGACAGTGTGATCTCTAATCTAGAGCCAGATATCCTGGAATGTGAAGTCAAGTGGGCCTTAGAAAGCATCACTACGAACAAAGCTAGTGGAGGTGATGGAATTCCAGTGGAGCTGTTTCAAATCCTGAAAGATGATGCTGTGAAAGTGCTGCACTCAATATGCCAGCAATTTTGGAAAACTCAGCAGTGGCCACAGGACTGGAAAAGATCAGTTTTCATTCCAATTCCAAAGAAAGGCAATGCCAAAGAATGCTCAAAATACCACACAATTGCACTCATCTCACATGCTAGTAAAGTAATACTGAAAATTCTCCAAGCCAGGCTTCAGCAATACGTGAATCATGAACTTCCTGATGTTCAAGCTGGTTTTAGAAAAGGCAGAGGAACCAGAGATCAAATTGCCAACATCCGCTGGATCATGGGAAAAGCAAGAGAGTTCCAGAAAAACATCTATTTCTGCTTTATTGACTATGCCAAAGCCTTTGACTGTGTAGATCACAATAAACTGGATAATTCTTCAAGAGATGGGAATACCAGACCACCTGACCTGCCTCCTGAGAAATCTGTATGCAAGTCAGGAAGCGACAGTTAGAACTGGACATGGAACAACAGACTGGTTCCAAATAAGAAAAGGAGTATATCAAGGCTGTATATTGTCACCCTGCTTATTTAACTTATATGCAGAGTACATCATAAGAAATGCTGGACTGGAAGAAACACAAGCTGGAATCAAGATTGCCAGGAGAAATATCAATAACCTCAGATATGCAGATGACACCACCCTTATGGCAGAAAGTGAAGAGGAGCTAAAAAGCCTCTTGATGAAAGTAAAAGTAGAGATTGAAAAAGTTGGCTTAAAGCTCAACATTCAGAAAACGAAGATCATGGCATCCAGTCCCATCACCTTATGTGAAATAGATGGGGAAACAGTGGAAACAGTGTCAGACTTTATTTTTTGGGGCTCCCAAATCACGGCAGATGGTGACTGCAGCCATGAAATTAAAAGACACTTACACCTTGGAAGGAAAGTTATGACCAACCTAGACAGTGTATTCAAAAGCAGAGACATTACTTTGCCGACTAAGGTCTGTCTAGTCAAGGCTATTGGTTTCCCTGTGGTCATGTATGGATGTGAGAGTTGGACTGTGAAGAAGGCTAAGTGCCGAAGAATTGATGCATTTGGACTGTGGTGTTGGAGAAGACTCTTGAGAGTCCCTTGGACTACAAGGAGATCCAACCAGTCCATTCTGAAGGAGATCAGCCCTGGCATTTCCTTGGAGGGAATGATGCTGAAGCTGAAACTCCAGTACTTTGGCCACCTCATGCGAAGGGTTGACTCATTGGAAAAGACTCATGCTGGGAGGGATTGGGGGCAGGAGGAGAAGGGGACGACAGAGGATGAGATGGCTGGATGGCATCACTGACTCGATGGACATGAGTCTGAGTGAACTCCAGGAGTTTATGGAAAGGGAGGCCTGGCGTGCTGCGATTCATGGGGTCACAAAGAGTCGGACATGACTGAGCGGCTGAACTGAACTGTTAATAATTTGGTAGCATGAAAGAAAATTGAATTCATAAGAGTTGAGAGGTTTTAGAAATAATCTGGAGAATCTCCTTTTCTATCTTAAGGAGCATTACTGCCCTTTCTTGCCATCAATTCATTATTCTTAGTCTCCTTACTTTTTCTATATATAATATTGTGTCATAATATGCTATCTTGTCCATTTCCTTTTTGTTCTCAGCACACTGTCCCTCTGCTCGACTTTCATTCCTGTGCTGTGACTTCCGATTCTTATTTTCCATCCATTCCTATTAAGGCTCAGTTTACGTACGTTTACTGGTAATATCTGCCATTTCCTCAAAACTGAGGTCTTTATCTCTGCATCATCCTTCTATCTCTCCCTTCTTATGTGTTTTTCTTGTTAATGTGTGGCAACCCCCGGCTGAACCAGTACATAATGTGGGCCATATCCAGGGTGCATCCCTTTTTCTCAAGTCTGATACCAAACCAATCAAATTTCTAATCTTTCCCTCATGATAATAATCTTTAGTCACAGAAGAAAGCTCTGTCGATGTCATGTCAAAGCATGTTGATTTCATGTCTCTAGTCTCTCTTCTCTGTAATGAGTACACTCAAGTGAGTATACTTTTGATGGCAACAGGCATCATTGGGACTATTCCAGACAAACTGAGATATGTGTGTATATCCCTCTTTATTAAAAGTGCTGCTCAGTTTCCATTTCACTCAGTGTCTGAGCATCATTTGAAATAACTGCTCACTCACACATCCTTGATGCATTTTCTCCACTTGGCTTCCAAGACAACACATTCTTCTAGTTTTTCCCTGACCTTATGGATGACTCTTCAAATCCCCTAGGTAGTTCTTTCTTTTCTTTCAGGCCCAGTGCTCCAGGCTTCAGTCCTTGGTTCTTTCCTTTTCTCTTTCATCACTAACTATGACTTTAAATAGCAACTATATTGTCAAATTTTTCTCTCTCTAGACCAGACCTCTCTTCCAAACTGAAGACTCAATATTTCCAACTGTATGTCTAACAGGCACATTAAACTCAGCATGCACAAAACAGCATAGCACCTGCATTATTTCTCCCCAACCCTGCCAAAGCTGCTTTATCTACAGCCTCCCATGTTTCAATTGATGAAGATTCCATCTTTCCTGTTGTCTGCAGAAAGAGACTTGGAAACATCATCAGTTCCTCTCTCTCACCTTCTCATCCATCTATCAGATGATCACTTGGGCTTCACAGTCAAAATGCATCCACAGTCAAACCACTTCTTACCACCTTCCTTACACTCAACAGATTTCCAAGAATGACCTTTATAAAGTAGAAGAAAGATATCTTTGTACCTTCTTTGCTCTCAATACTCCACGGTCCACCCATTTCATTCAGAGTAAAAACCAAAGGCTTATCAATGGCCCAGATGCTCTTACATAATCAGGGGCCCATTTACTTCCTGACCATATTTGTGAGCACCCTGTCGTTCTTCCATCCCTCTGCAGCCATGCAAGTCGGCTTGCTACTTCTGAAACATCGCAGCATATGAAGCCCTATGACCACTGTGGTAGCCATCCCCCAGATGTCTGTGCTTCAGGCTTTTCCATATCGTTTGACTGTTTGTTCAAATGTGTTATATTCAGTGAGACTAATTCTGAGCATCTTACTGAAGTGTAAGTAAGTGTAAGCATCTTACTTTTACTCTGCATTATACTTAGTCCATTGTACTCACTTGCTTCTGTATTATTATACACACTTTATTTGTTTCTTGTATTTTTTGTTATAGTCTGTCTCCTCCTGCTTGAGTGCAAGTTTAGCAGGTCAGAGATCTTTGGAAGTTTTATTTACAGATCTACTGCCTGGCACAAAAGATCTTTGCTTCTAAGAAACGTCCTGCCATCATCCATTCAATTCTTCCTACCACCACCAGAGTGATCTTCCCCAAAGACAAATATTAAAAGACTCAAACAGAACAAGGATATGATTATAGCTACCTTTTGGTTTCAGAATGCATTAGAATTTATTAGTAATGGCAGCCCCTACTATTCAAAATAAATAAGATGAGACTGGTTTGAATAAAAGCTTTCAGGACTGAATAATTACATTTACTGTGGTTACTCCACAGAGGAAAATCCAGTAGCCCTTTGATTTCAGAATAGAGCTGGACAATATGATCACTCATCCTAACTGTATCATGTATGCTTTTGGCCACTGTTAATTACAAGCTTCAAAACCAGGGCATATAAACATATTATGAAGGCCATAGAAACACTCCTATCAATATGTATTAAGGCAAGTGGAAGAACAGTAAATGCAGACTCAGAAATTACAAGTTAGAAGACCTGAGATTTAGCCCCAACTTCATCACCTATTCCCATTACCAAAAGTAACTTCATTATTCTGGTGTACAGTCTCCTCTGTCGAAGAGAAACATTGACATAAGATGCTGTAGGGTCCTTCTCAGAGAAGGCAATGGCAACCCACGCTTGCCTGGAAAATCCCATGGACAGAGGAACCTGGTGGGCTGCAGTCCATGGGGTCGCTAACAGTCGGACATGACTGAGCGACTTCACTTTCACTTTTCACTTTCATGCATTGGAGAAGGAAATGGCAACCCACTCCAGTGTGCTTGCCTGGAGAATCCCAGGGACAGGGAAGCCTGGTGGGCTGCCATCTATGGGGTCGCACAGGGTCGGACACGACTGAAGCGACTTAGCAGCAGCAGCAGCAGCAGCAGGGTCCTTCTAACCTCACCAATCTGACTACTTCTAGACAAGGCATCTTCAGTGTTTATTTTATAGAGTCACAGACATAGTGTCTTCGTGAATTACCTACCCAAGAACTTGCAGCAAATAGTTCTGGGGCAGTTTGCAAATAATTTAGTCTTTCTTTCTCAGTAATACTATCGTGTTGATTGTATAAAAGAGAGAGAATACATCCAAACTTTGTAATGCAAAAGTAGTACCGTGTACTCTATCCTAACTAGATTAGGGTAGAGAATTATGTTGAAAGGTAAAGCCAAATAAAATATGGCAATCAGGGAAAAAATGTGCTTCCTTCTTTGGTATTTTTAAAGGTCAAAACTTAGCAATTTTTTGAAACATCATTTATTTTTATGATAATTCGTATATGTTATAGGGGACTTCCCAGGTGGCGTTGGTGGTGAAGACTCTGCCCGTCAATACAGAAGACACAAGAGACACAGGTTCAATCCCTGGGTGGCGAAGATCCCCTGGAGTAGGGAATGGCAATCTGCTCCAGTATTTTGCCTGGGAAATCCCATGGACAGAGGAGACGACTGAGCACACAGCACATATATGTTATAGCTAATATGTAGTAAAAATTTAAATGAGAAAAAGCCTAGCAGACAAATGATACAACATTTGTCTAAGCCTTTATACAACAGTCTAACATATTTACTCAGTAGTTGTTCGCTTGCTTCTCTTTTCTTCTAATAAATATTTGAGTGTTGAAATGTCTCTTATTAAAGTTTACTCAAAACAAAGATTTTAAAACTCTTCAAATCAAAGAGTTTCTGAATTTATAAATCTTGAAATATGTTGTTTTACCAGCTGGAGCTTTCCTAAAATTTTTATTTCATGTGGAAATTAGTTAGAATTTTCTTTAGGTCCTAGAATACATTATGTGAGACTGATTTCATTCATACTGAAACCAGAAAGGAACTGCTGGCGTAACTCCGTCTATTTGGTTTAGCTGCGTGGTTGCTTTCTAAAACGTGAAAGTGACTTGTTGTTGCTTGAATACTGTGTCTCTGAGACCTCAGGATCTGTGTCATTCAGTGAACTGAAAAGTGATTCACATTTCTTAGGTACTTGCAAATATAAATTTGATTCTTAGAAGTTAAAATTTAGTTGTGTGGGAAGATGTTTAGGTATCAGGCGTGGATTTGAGATGTCTTCAATACTCTCCCCACTTAAAAAATACACTGTAAAGAGCAGGTTATCTCTTAGATAAGAAGGTCAGACATTAATGGCAGGAACTAAAAAAATTAGTACCTTGACTCTTGTTTCATCTTGATCAGCAGAAAAATATAGTCATACATGCTTTTGCTATAACAAACAAGAGGGTTCCTGAGTGTTTCACTTTAAATACTGCTTTTTCTGGTGGAGAGAATGGATTGTTCTTTTCACAAGTAGGTGGAAACCACATAACTGAAAAATTACAGGGACTTCCCTGGCAGTCCAGTAGTTAAGTTTCTGCACTCCCAAAGCAGGGGACAAGGTTTTGATCCCTGGTGAGAGAACTAAAGATCCCGCATGCCCCCGGACGTGGCCAAAAGAAAGAAAGAAAGAAAAATTACAGGGGACATTTGAGACTAAGGTAAATATATTTCAGATCAGATTAATAGTAAAAACAACAGCAATGGCAAAGACAACAGCAATGATAGCTTGCACTTATTTAGTAGAACCTGCTGGACATCATTCTATCTGTATTTATCTGTATTAATTTACTTAATCCTTAAAATAACCTTATAAAATAGATTCCGTTATTATCCTTAACATTGTTTCAGCACGCATGCTAAGTCACTTTGGTCATGCCAAACTCTTTGTGACCCTATGGACTATAGCCCGCCAGGCTCCTCTGTCCATGGGATTTTCCAGGCAAGAATACTGGAGTGGGTTGCCATTTCCTTCTCCAAAGGATTTTCCCGACCCAGGAATCAAACCCATATCTCTTATGTTTCCTGCAATGGCAGGTAGGTTCTTTACCCCTAGCACCACCTGGGAAGCCCCCACAATTGTCTATAGTCAAGCAAAGCTTAATTTGTCATTTCACAAAACTCTTGTTCTACCATTTCCCCAGTTTTGGAGCTGTGGTCTTAAAAGCAGTTTCAGACTTCTTGAGTTTAAGAAAGAACTCTCTTCAGTAAAGGATACTGTCTCCCTACAGATTGTAACAGAGATGCCTCCTTTTAGTGTATCTGTATCCCAATATTTTTTCTCACTCCCTTTTAAAATTCACAGCTTTGGTATCAAACAGATCATTTTATAAAAGTCTTGCAGGAGTGATTCTGTGCATCAAGTCATGTCTGTACGTGTGCTCAGCCGCTCAGTCATGTCAGACTCTTTTGCGACCCCATGGACTGTAGCCTGACTGTAGCCCATAGGATTTCCCAGGCAAGAATACTGGAGTGGGTTGCCATTTCCTTCTCTAGGGGATCTTCCCAACCCAGGAATCGAACCCACATGTCCTGCATTGCCAGGCAGATTCTTTACCAACTTATCCACCTGGGAAGCCCCCAAGTCATGTCTAGAGAATTCCTTATATGTGCTTGTCATATATATATGGGAGGTCTCCTCCCATGGCCAGACTGTTACACTCTCCCACTTCCTCTGTGTACGTTTCCCAGTAAAAACAAAGCGTCCTCTACATTTCAGCTCTTGAGATCTCCCTGCATTCATTTATAATTATTTTTTCATTAACTGTGAATGTCCATGGATATGTAACAATTCTTCAGCTACTGTTTGACTTCAACATCTCAAGTTATTTATTTGGAGTTTCAAGGAAGATGGAGTAATTGAGTAAGCAAGACATAAATAAAGATTGCATCTTTGTCAGAGCTCTGTTATTCTCACCAATTATAGAATTCTGCAGGGTTCTTGTCAGATGTCTTCAAACATATTGGGAAAGACTGAGTGTACTCTATTTTGCAGACAAGAAACTGAGGTATAGCAATGTTAAATGACAAACAAGGCCACACTGATAAACATGGAAGAAGTAAGTCTCAAAGCCAGGACATTTTTAGAGTCAGTTCGGTGGATTTTCCATTAACTATTTATTTCCATAAAACAAACCAAAAAAAAAAGTTTGAACATCTTTTTATGCCAGTTTCTATGCGATGAGATGGAAGCTTTCCTTAAACAACAAATCATGATGGTTTAATGGGATGAAAACTATACTGGGAATCAAGACACCTAGGAATTTAAACTCTTGTCACTAAGTAATTTTGTGACTTGAAAAAAAAAAAGTACCATGTTTTCTCAGATCTTAAATCTAAAAGAGGATTTTGAGCTAGTTATTCTGTCAATTTAGTGCTTTCATTCTTATTATTCAGAGACAGATATGGGGATAATAAGAGGCTAATAAGACTGTGCATAAGATTTTTTGAAAAAGAAAAGAAGCAGGAAGTGGGGCCTTAGGCTGTGCATTTGTTTCATTCCTCTTATCGGTTCCTTAGGTTTTACCTGGAGTTACCTAACCTCTGCCCCTAGAGACATTATCACTTCCCTTGAAATTTCATATATATACTGATTACATATAATACATATTATATATTTTGGAAAACATCTATAAAATATATTTTACATATTTCTCTCTCACACTCTCTTTTTCAGGAAATCAACAGCTCTCACACTCTAGAGAATCTGGAAGATAACCCAACTTGTTTTAGTTCTGCCCTCCCCTTCCCCACCCAAACCAGTGATGTGTTGGCCTCCTAAGCAGCAAAGAACCCCAGGCAGATATGTAAAAATCTTTATCTAGTTTAACTGTTTCTTAGTTATTGGATTGAGACTTCCCTGGTGGCTCAGACAGTAAAGCGTCTGTCTACAATGCAGGAGATCTGGGTTCGATCCCTGGGTGGGGAAGATCTCCTGGAGAAAGAAATGACACCCCACTCCAGCACTCTTGCCTGGAAAATCCCATGGATGGAGGAGCCTGGTGGGTCTAAAAGAGTTGGACAAGACTGAGCAACTTCACTTTCACTTTCTTTCAGTTAATGGTTTGGCTAAAACATTCCTTTGGGTTTTTCTGTAAGATATTAAAGAAAAAAACTTTTTGACCAACTCAGTATTTATATGGAAATGTGTGCGTGTGCGTGTGTGCATTTGTGTGCTCGGTCATGTCCAACTCTTTGCAACCCATAGACTGTCACCCACCAAGCTTCACTTTCCATGAGATTTCCCAGGCAAGAGTACTAAAGCAGGCTGCCATTTCCTACTCTAGGGGATCTTCCTGATCCAGGATTCGAACCCACCTCTCTCACATTTCCTGCATTGGCAGGCAGATTGTTTACCACTGCACCTTCTGGGAGGACACTTACGTGGAAAAACACGCATTATTTTCTATTTTTCTGAAGGCATTTTCCATATGTGATCTCTGTTATGATGCTATTGCTCATTTCCTGTGGATGCAGTATTTTCTCTCTATAATATATTGCTAATCATAAAATCTTTTTCTTGAAATTTAATTTTCAGCTACCCTTAGTTTTTTTGTTTTTATTTATAAATCGTTATTTTTATCATGTAAAAGGGATAAATGCTTACTTACCTATGCACAAGAAAATTGTCTATTGCCCACTAACTAGGAATAAATATTATCGATATATTAAATTTAATTCTAGCCATTTTGAATAATTGTGTATATGTGTGTGTAGAAGGTGGAGAAGGCAATGGCACCGCCACTCCAGTACTCTTGCCTGGAAAATTCCAAGGATGGAGGAGCCTGGAGAGGGGATTGTACATATGCCTATAAATGTCTTCCTTGTGCCTTCTTTTTTCCCAAATAAGGATCTGTACATTGTATTTATTTTTGCCTTACACTTTTTCTCCAACCAAACTTTTTGTTATGAGCATTTTCTCATGATAAATATTCTGCAAATAAATAATTGTGATAGCTTCCTTATATTCAATTGTAGGGATGTTCTATGATTTAGTTAACTTTTCTGCTTTCATTGGTTTGGTTATTTCTCATTGTTATTAATATAAATAATCCAGTGATAAATATCCTGCCTGCTCAGTCACTCAGTCATGCCTGACTCTTTGTGACCCCCAAAACCAAAAAAAAAAAAAAACTATTAAAAGCATTGGAGTCTAAATTAACTCTTGGTTCTAGTTAAATGACAATTGCAGATCATAAAATAGAATTTTTTTAAAAAGCCACAAAGGCTTTCCTGAAAAAGTAAAAGAAAGGCCCATTTAAAATGAGTTTTTTTCCCCAGGTAACAAATATATAAGAGGATAACACAATGACAATGCTTAGTTAGGTAAATACCATGAGGCTTAATCCTCCTTTAAAGTTTAGATTACAGACCTACTCAGCAAGGAACAGTCAACAAACTGGCAGGATAAAGCAAACGTGCATTAAAATAAATGAGTATCTAACAAAACACAGTTACCACAAAATGGGCTATCAGTGTAGTGCAAATCTATCCAAATTACCTGGAAATAGACCATAAGCCATCCTATTTAAAGCAAAATTCCTCACTTGCAAAGTATCTGGTGATTTAGGCAAACCTTAAATTACCTGCGATTCCATTTCTGACATTCCCTCTCTCTCTTTCTGTTTGTCTCTGTGTGTGTGTGTCTGTGTGTCCGTCTGTGTGTGTGCACTGTCACTTTTTTCTTTCTCTTTGGAAATTCTCTGAGTAAACTAGCCTTTGAGGGAGTTGAAGGTACAGCAGGGAAACAGCCTGGGCAGCCCCTCCTGGTTTACACGACTAGGAAAGGTAGCACTCCAGACCTCTTTCTACAAGAAATTTGTTTTGTTTGTTATTCACACAGTAAATTGAAATAGAATCCCTAGTTGGCAATCCCTTATTCTCAGAGGTTCTGTACTTCTTTTAAAAATTATAAGTAAAATATTTTATCACTATTTAAATGGGCACACTGTTCACTAACGTAGAATCTACTCTCATGCTCCATTGAATATGGTTTTTCAGGAATTTCAGATGTTTTCCGTGTGTGTGTGTGCGCATGTGTGTGTGTCTGCGTGTGTGTGTGTGCACGTGTACTCAGAGTTGCTTCAGTCATGTCCGGCTCTGTGCAACCCTATGGCCGCCAGGCTCCTCTGTCCATGGGATTCTCCAGGCAAGATTACTGGATTGGGTTGCCATGCTCTCCTCCAGGGAATCTTTCCGATCCAGGGACCAAACTCAGGTCTCTTGGGTCTCCTGCACTAGCAGGCAGATTCTTTACCATTAGTGCCTCTTGGGAATGTAAAAGGTCAGTTTTCTAGGCCAGTTTTTCATAGTAGAAAATAGGATTTTGGAGTCAAGTGTCTGCATGCTTTCCCTTTCTAGTGATGTGATCTGGGGCAAGCGTTTTCACCTGAGCTTCAGTGTACTTAATCCATAAAATGGAGATGATAAGACCTCCCTCATACAGGGGGTTATAGAGATAAAAAGAGTTCATGTATATTTTAAGAGCACCTGGTACCTAGAAAGCACCAAGTAAGTGTTGGTCTTTCCTCTATATTTTATTCAGTTCAGCTCAGTGGCTCAGTCGTGTCCGACTCTTTGCGACCCCATGAACCGCAGCATGCCAGGCCTCCGTGTCCATCACCAACTTCTGGAGTTCACCCAAACCCATGTCCATTGAGTCGGTGATGCCATCCAACCATCCCATCCTTTGTCGTCCCCTTCTCCTGCCCTCAACCTTTCCCAGCATCAGGGTCTTTTCAAATGAGTCAGCTCTTCGCATCAGGTGGCCAAAGTACTGGAGTTCAGCTTCACCATCAGTCCTACTGTTGCAGCCACGCATTCCGGGAAACAAACTCTCAGAAGGACAATGCAGATAGTGGAGTGCAGTTTATTACACCGGCGGGCCCAAGGCAGAGTCTCCTCTTAGCCAAGGACCCCAATCAGCATTTGTGAAAATCTTTTATACCCCATGTGTACGTGTCTGAACCCACCACTCCAAATTCCTTGAGACTTACATTAACCAAGGAAAATGCAAATCCCAATAACCCCATCATTCACATGCTATGTGCTCATGTGCTCAAACAGTCAAACAATTAGCCAATAATCAATAAACCCGAGGTTACACTCTGACTGATATGAAAAAATTTATGGCCTGTATGGAGGAAGAGGTGATTAGTCTATGTTTTCTCTTAGGCGATGAGTAACCTAGATACGATCTTCAAGGTTCCTCTGTCTGAAGGGGGTCTTATCCTTCAGTTGTTGTTTTCACAGGCACTAAACAGAGTTCAGAGTCCATTGGAAAGGTGGCCAAGCATGATCAGCATGAACAGGCCTAAGATGGAGTCCAGGCCCTATGAATTCCTTCTTCTACCAATGAACTACCAATGAACACCCAGGACTGGTCTCCTTTAGGATGGACTGGTTGGATCTCCTTGCAGTCCAAGGGCCTCTCAAGAATCTTCTCCAACACTACAGTTCAAAAGCATCAATTCTTTAGCACTCAGCTTTTCTTATAGTCCAACTCTCACATCCATACATGACTACTGGAAAAACCATAGCCTTGACTAGATGGGCATTTGTTGACAAAGTAATGTCTCTGCTTTTGAATATGCTGTCTAGGTTGGTCATAACTTTCCTTCCAAGGAGTAAGCGTCTTTTAATTTCATGGCTGCCATCACCATCTACAGTGATTCTGGAGCCCAGAAAAATAAAGTCAGCCACTGTTTCCACTGTTTTCCCATCTATTTGCCACGAAGTGATGGGACTGGATGCCATGATCTTAGTTTTCTGAATGTTGAGCTTTAAGCCAACTTTTTCACTCTCCTCTT
Organism: Capricornis sumatraensis; assembly: GCF_032405125.1. Taxonomy (NCBI): domain Eukaryota; kingdom Metazoa; phylum Chordata; class Mammalia; order Artiodactyla; family Bovidae; genus Capricornis; species Capricornis sumatraensis. The sequence continues at coordinate 17,086,227 of NC_091083.1, forward strand.
TCATTTTCACCAATAGGCTCTTTAGTTCTTCACTTTATGCCATAAAGGTGGTGTTATCTGCATATCTGAGGTTATTGATATTTCTCCAGGCAATCTTGATTCCAGCTTGTGCTTCCTCCAGCCCAGCCTTTCTACGTTTTATTAGATATGCCTATATCAAAAAATGGCAAAAATAGAGACTTCCCAGGTGGCTCAGTGGTAAAGAATCCACCTGCCAAAACAGGAGACATGGGATTGATCCCTGGGTGGGAAGGATCCCTGGAAAAAGAAATGGCAACCTTCTCCAGTATTCTTGCCTGTGAAATCCCATGGACAGAGGAGCCTGGCCAGCTGCAGTCCATGGGGTTGCAAAGAGTCAGACACAACTGAGTGACTGAACACGCACACAAAAAAATAGAGACAGTGTTTTTCCAGGCTACTATCTTTCTGTACACCATCCTTTTCTCTCAGGAGAAACTTTACACCATCTGAAATGAGTTTCACAGCTCCCAAGTGCTTGTAGCCACTACATCCTCATTAAAACATCTTATTCATCTATTCCCTCAAGAATGGAGGGGCGCACAGCTAGCTATAGTCACATCACATTCAGTGTCTCCAACCTAGGAAAGTTTACATGAGTAGGATGTGCAATAATAAGCAAGAGGAAAAGAAGACAGAAAAATCAGGTTGATAGTGTTAGTTTTGCCACTGGGCAAGGATGGAGAATGAACCCAGGGCAGACATGTGACCATGGGTGATGCAACGGCTACTGTCAGTGAAGGGTTTTCGGAGGTCAATGTGACCAGCCTGGTTTTTGCTGTAAGTGTGCTACTTTATTGGAAAGCCTGGCCTCTGTTAGCATCAAGTTCATTGTCAGGGTTAAAGCTTGGCTCTGCGTTCAGATTGTGCTTGCCCTTCACCTCTCAGCTGGCCTTATGCAAACTCCTTAAACTTCTCTGGGTCAGTTTTTTATTCTTAAGTTAGGAATTATAATAGTATGGAACTATCATAATGATTTTCACAGAGTGATTTTCACAGTTTCTGGTACAGAGTAAGCACTGGCAAAAATTATTACCAGAAGCGTGAAAATAACTTCCTGATAACTGACTGTTATCCACTGGTTACAGTGACTGGGGGATGGGTACTTGACCCATGCTTGGTCTGCTAGAGTTCTCCCCAGGTATTTCTAACTAGAGCTGAGAGACAGACATCCCTTTTCTCTTTGGGTCATGAGGATGTAAAAATAGGAGAGTAGAGTTCCTGGAACCTGAATGATGTTAACAAGAGGACAGAAACAGTAGGGATAGCAGTTCTTCCTTCAACTCAGAGGGCTACAGTAGTGTTTATTGTTGTTCAGTCCCTAAGTCGTGTCTGGCTGTTTGCGACACCAGGGGCTGAAGCCCACCAGTCTCCCCTCTTCTCCATTATTTCCCGGAGTTTGCTCAAATTCACGTCCATTGAGTCTGTGTTGTAATCCAACCATCTCATCTACACAAGTACTCTTCCAATAAACACATTTTTGGCCTAAACCAGAGTTGTGTTTCTGTTCTCAAACTGCATAGTCCTGTCTAACCCATGTATTTTGAGGAACTATACACACAGACTGGTAACTCTAGCTGCACATGACTTCAAGTATTTGAATGTATCTATTTTTCAGGTAAATGGGTGAATAGATGCCTCAATATGAAAAAGCTTGAAATAGTCACAAGTCAGTGATTTAGTTTTTAAATCTTATCACTGATACCATTAGAACTTAATATTTATATCATTTTCAATAATATTAAGGTTTAATTAATTTTTTCATGGAAAGGCATCTTATTTAAAATATAGCAGTGTGTACGTGTTAATCCTAAACTCCCAGCCTATCCCTTCCCCCAACCCCCACAATTCCTTCCTGGTAACCATACGTTCATTCTCTAAGTCTGTGAGTCTGTTTCTGTTTTCTAAATAAGTTCATTTGTATTTTTTTAGATTCTGCATATAAGTGATATCATATGATATTTGTTTTTCTCTGTCTGACTTCACTTAGTATGATACATATGATTTTTTTCTGCTGCTAACCACTAGAAATTAGTCCTTTGAAAACCAATCAGTTTGATAATATTTTGACCTATAGCTCACATTTATCAAATTTATTTGACATATTATAATTTAATTATACTTCAGTTGAAAGTTTTCTGTATTTTAGGTATCTTTTTCAGTTTTGTCTCCATTTAATGATTTTTAGGAACTTTCTGGTGGCTAAATCTCAGGAATCTTGCTTCTTAATAGCCAACTGAAAATCTGAAAGTGAGGAATTTAGGAGTAATATACCAAATCCAGAAAGAGGGACATGCACTTAGGGAAAGCATAAATATCACTTTTACCACAATGCCAATTATAAAAACCTTACAAATGCAAACAAAGTATTTTGCCCTACAAATTGAAAGCAGGCATTGTGTCTTCACATTATATCACAGTAGAATAAATTCCAGGTGGATTAGGAGAGCTGCAAACAAAAATTTTACCACAGGAACCACAGAAAAAATTATAAATCAAATATGTATTTAAAAATAGAGAAAATGTGTTTCATTATACATAACAACGAAAAGTAAGAATCCTCTGAATTGCATCTCACTTTTTAAATAACAAGAAAGATAATACAAATGTTATTACCTAAAACAGCCTGCCCTGTTTGGCAAGTGAGAGATATGAGCAAAATATGATATTTCGTTTCATTTTCTAGCCTTTACAACAATTTTGAATACAATTGAATATCCATAAATCTTTGAGACTGTCCTCATAGATCCTGAGATTTCTAACAAGTCTATCCTCTAGGTTGAAAGAAATAGTATAGGGAATTGGTGTTTCAATATATTTCCAAGTGCATGTTTAAATTGTGCTATCTATCATTTTTTAAAAAATTCACAAATTCTGGGGACTGGCTATTTGCAAGCATGTTAATAAACTATTGTGTACTCAGTCGCTCCAGTGTGTCTGACTCTTTGAAACCCCGTGGACTGGGGGCTGCCAGGCTCTTCTGTCCATGGGATTCTCCTGGCAAGAATACTGCAGTGGGTTCCCATTTCCTCCTCCAGAGGATCTTCTCCACCCAAGGATCAAACCTGTATCTCCTGCACAGGCAGGTAGTTTCTTTACCACTGGGAAGCCCTTAGTAAGTTTTATAGGTTCTGTTAAATCACCGGAGTAAATTTTAATAAAGACCATCATTCTAATTTACAGCTGTGGAAACTGAAGCATGGGAAATATGCCCCAGTTTTAAAAAAGTGTACAAAATTCAATAAAATAAATCTCAGCTATAGTGTGACTCAGTGAGTCACTCAACAGCTTAGCTCAAGCACAGTGACTCATCATAAAGGAGCATGTGCCTGGAATCTGGAACCCAGCAAAATTCAAGTTCTGCTCTAAATTATTATACGTTGTATTATATGTATCACATGTAATTATGGCACAAAAATCTCCTTATGCATCAGATAACTCTTTCAGAATGTCAGCTCAATGAATTACATGTAAATGAATAAAAAACATATGGGCCAAGTTTATCTTGAAATATAGAACTTGACCAAATGTGTTTTGGGTTTTCGCCCACCGCAAATATCTGAAAGATACTGTTGGACCCTGGCTGGTTTTACGTCTCTGTTGTGGTGCTTTCTGGGCATTTCCTATCATTACTCAGCCCTCACTATCCTAGCTTCTGTCTGCTGCTAACGTTCCTTAGTGGTTTGGGGCACTCACTGACTGAATACAGCATTTAGCAAGTTATATTAAATATGTATCACAATTGAGTAGAGTTAACATAAAACATGTAATGCATTAGATGTATGTTTTAATTTACACATTAAGAACATTTTAGTGTGCAAAAGACAAAGTAGAAACAAAAAGTTTTCATTACATTTTTTATAATTCTGAAAGTATGTCAGGCTGGAAGAGTTAAATGCTTCAGAAGGTTATGAAATAAAATTAAAATTCACTCTGGTTTCTTTAGAAGTAATCATCAATAATTTAATTATATATGTATCTAAATCTACAGCATCTGTAAATAGGTTCACACATATGTGAATATTTGCATGTATGTCTAATGCAAGCATACATATCATTGGTCTCACAGACAAGTCAACACTTTGTATATATTCTACTTCAGTCTGATATATTCACTTAACATGTCATGTATTTTTTCTAATATAATGGAGTTTATATGGAACTTTATTTTTTTTAGTGACTGCAGAATACTTGGTCACCACCCTTGTCTGTGAGTATTATTGTTTCTAATTTTTTTCTTCCCCCTTCCATGTACTAAATATTGATCTGGGATGCTTTTCTTTTAGAAAACTCAGAATTATAGGAATTAAAAAGACAAATAACCCCATCATATGATGCTCTTTCGAAACAGGATTTTAAAAATCTATTTATTTGTTTGAAAAGGAGAAAATCTCTGGGCAGAAGGTTGGGTTTATACTAACACTTTCAGATATGTTATCTGATCCATTTCAGAAATGATAATCTGGCCTGAAAACCTTTTTCCTCAATTACAACAGAAGCTGGCATTCTTTTGCAGTAAAGTCAGCAAATGGGAGAGATCCCAAGAGCCAATCTCTTGGGAATGTGAATTTGGGATTATGTCACCACTTAGCAGAACAACAACACTGATGGGCTGAAATGAATCTCTCTCCCAACAGACTGAACTTTTTAGCCTCTCCCATATCAGCCATCTCCCTGTTGTTGGGATACTATTTCAGTAAAGTAAGAGCAAGGCCAAGTTCAGAAAAGGACCAAACCACTACCACAACAAAAACTTGATAATGAATAATACCAATTCTTACATGGCTCCTTTTATCTACTCATGGTGTAGAGTAGCTTTGTGCACTTAATTCCTCAGTGAAAGGATTATACATTTTAGTAAATAATAGCAGAGAAATAGCCCAGAAATGATTATTGTTTTTACTGTAACCTGGGGAAACACAGAGAAGCAAAAGTTTGCAGAATAGTACGTTATGTGCTTTGAGAAAAGAGCAATGAGAGAAGTAGTAATACATGTCTACTTTAATAATTAGTTAGAAAATTATCTTTAGAATGCTTACATTACAAAGTAGGGGGGGGAACATTTTTAGCTCAACTAACTCACTGCTAGTAAGTAGTTCAATTAAGGGCATCTCATGACTGAATCAGAGAAGGCAGTGGCACCCCACTCCAGTACTCTTGCCTGGAAAATCCCATGGATGGAGGAGCCTGGAAGGCCGCAGTCCATGGGGTCACTGAGGGTCGGACACAACTGAGTAACTTCACTTTCACTTTTCACTTTCATGCATTGGAGAAGGAAATGGCAACCCACTCCAGTGTGCTTGCCTGGAGAATCCCAGGGACGGCAGAGCCTGGTGGGCTGCCGTCTATGGGATCACACAGAGTTGAACACGACTGAAGTGACTTAGCAGCAGCAGCAGCAGCATGACAGAATCAGAGTACTAAGATTCTCCTTAGAGTTCCATTGTGCATCAAATACAAAAAATTTCAGAATCATTAACAAAGTCTGAAAACAGTTGAATAGTTGTAGAGTATCAGAATTTTAATACATAGTTAATTCCTCCCAAGGAAGAGAGATTTTACCATTGAATCACACTGTGTAACCCTGCCTGATATTATTTACAAAGAAATAAAAATCAACATTTCACTGTAATCCATGAAATTTCCAAGGTACTTCAGTTTAGTCTGAGGATTTTCTCACTTGGAACCTGGCACTCAGTTTTCAGTTGTCACATTATTAATCACATAAATACCTCTCTTCTTTAGATATGAGGCTTCCAATTAAAGGAACAACTAAGAGATTTAGTGATGATTGCGCAGGCAAAAATCAAATATTTAACTTAAGAGTTTCCCAATTTATTTTTCACTTGAAATTGTTTTGTCCTTTCCATTATAAGATTTATTGTTTTCATGTAAGTAAATCCCAGCCAGGAATTTTTTAGGCCTGTAAAAAAGTAGTCAGACTTGGCTAGTTGATATCTTAAATGTCTAATGCATATGCATTTTGAAAGTCACAACTTTTTATGATTTACTCACAAAAGTGCAATGAACTTTAGAGGAAGTTCAGATGAAACTATTGCTGAATATGTGCCTTGTCTACCTAGGTAGCACAGATCTGTAAAAGCAAAATATTCTGTTTTGTGTAGAAATTCTGTTTGCAAAATTATCCCATTGTTCTTAGTTGAACTCCAAGGTTCAGGGAAAACAAACTCTGAAAGTTATAAAGTAATCATTGTGTCTGTCTGTCAGAATCCCAAAGCACTTAAATCAATATACTTACTTTACCTTGCTTTGTATAAAGATACGTATTTGACTTTTTTTTTTTTTTTGGCTATACCTCGTGGCTTGTGAGATCTTAGTTCCCTGACCAGAGATCAAACCTGGGCCCTTGGTAGTGTGAATAGGAAGTCCTGACTACTGGACTTCCAGGGGATTCTCCATTTGACCAATTTTTAAAAAGTGAACTGTAAATAGAAAACAACTCTGTCCAGTGAAACCGTGAATAACCATAGAACCAAAGATACAGTCAACACACACAAACTTTACAATCTCTAATTTATGTAACTTGCTATCCATTCCATTTTGGCCTGATTTACTGGGCATATTTTCCTTATCTATTGGTGTTCTCAATAGCATAATCTTACCTGCAGTTTGTCTTGAAGTGACACTCACATTTTTCTCTCAAAAATAGTTTTTTTTGGTTCCTCTTTTCAGATTACTCACAAAAAGAATTAAAGTTAATGTGACTTATTACAGGACAAGCTAGATGGTCACACACAAGAGAACACTCTGTACTATTTCTTTCAACTTGGCTTGAGTAAAAAGTAATTTTTTAAGTTAAAAATTATTCAGGTTTATGTTAGCTGATATGATTCTCACTTTTCTTAAAAACATTTCAGCAATATTTCTATTTCCATTGTTTGGCACATAACTGATTTAGAATATAAATAACTATCAAATATTTACTTCATGAAGTTTTATTAAAAAGAAACTTATTTCCAACTCAATGAAACTACATATTATTCTTTTCTCTAGTCATTACTTATCTTTAACAAAAGTTCCTTGAGAATATTTTACTGCATTGAAAAATATATTTAATATAGAGTAGATGAAAATAATTGTATTCAAAATATACTAGTGTAGTAAATCAGAGATAAAAATAAGGTAAATGAAATGTTCTAATAGGGCAATATTTTTAAGCCAGGGAGTTGTTTATTTGTGTTCCAATCATGATTACCTATGGGGGGAATCCAGATTTTCATAAATCATTTTCCTTGGATGGAAAAATTTTTTCTAAAAGATTTGGGAGGTCTATTTCTTGAAAATAATGCCATCAATTGTGCTATTTGGTGTGATAACAAATTAATCAACTTTAAGACATTGTTTAATTAAATTTACATATATGTGTGTATGTGTTTACTATTACTGGCAATTATTTACTTGAAAAGATCTCTACTTGAAGATATCAATGAATTGTATAATTAGGTAGAGTTGGATAAATTCAGTACAGTTTGTATGAAAGTAACTAACATTAAAAATGTTGATTTAAAAAAAAAGTCCTAAATCAAAAACTTCCTCTTCACTTTTCATATCTTAGAAGAACTTAAAATCCATTTATTATCATTAAGATTTAACCCTTGAAAGGTTGGATCTGAAGTGGCTTATAAGTCACTTGAGGGCCAAAATAGATAATATGATATACTTGTATTCCTGTTGCCTTGCAAGTAATAAAAGTGCGTCCCAGTAATAGTCTTTCATAAATGCCACTTACAATCATTCTTACATATCTGAAAGTTCATAAATTTATAAACTTCACTACCACCGTATAAGATTCTGAATCTCCAAAGAAACATATAAAGGAACCGAGAGCCTAGTGGGATGCCCCCGCTTTGGGAAGGAGCTGAGATGTATGAAGGAGATGTATGAAAGAGGCATGAAGGAGGTTTGCAGAGGCCCTGGATTGTGGGAAAGGGTAAAAAGGAGGAGAAGTAGGGACGCAGGAAGAGAGAAAGAAAAATCAAAAGACAGACAGAGCAAAAGCTGCAAGTCAGAAGGATGGCAGACGGTCATTTGCTGCCTCCTCAAATCAGTGAGGTTTTAAAAGTAATAATTTCCATGATGCCTCTGGGTTTTTCACAGAACTGGTGGGAAAATGCAGTTCTGAACTCAAGAAAGCAAACCGTGGCACGGAGGGGAATAAAAGCCATGGTCTGTGATCTGGGGTGAAGTTCACCCAACTGCCTGGAAGGGAGAGCCTGGCGGGTTTCAAGTAAATGGAATGTTTCCTTGGATTTAGAAAGAAAACCAACTATTGCAGAAGTTTATACATAGACACTCACAGCAAATATCTAGATCATTAAGATATAATTTAGGATCTGAGTGGGTTAGATAACTATTTTGTTTGATTTGGAAGAAATCATGGCATTAAAACGTGGAGTTTAAAAAAGGGGAAGCTAAAGATATATTAAACATTTTTGAGGGGAAAAAATGGTGATGAGTGTATCTGGAGAAAGAGAATCTGTAGATGGAATGTGCTGGTGAATCTTGAAAACATTTTTGGCTAAATGCAAAAGGTAGAGATAAGTGAGGGAGGCATATGACTGTGAAATATAATCATTTCTGGACAGAACTCCTTTCATTAAGTCTTTGTTGAAACAACCACAGCTAATACGTTTGAAAGTGGAGACTAGGTAAAATGATCAGTGATGTTGAAACTGCATGTGTTACTTTTGTCCTGGTAAAACCACTCTGGGGAAGGGGAATAAAGATATGGAGAGGATATCAAGTGTTGAAATTGTGACCTTTTGATTGTTATAACATTGAACATATAATATTTAAGTGGAATTTGTAGTTAATGATAAGAGTGGATTAGTACCTCCCTTCTTTAGATAAGAAGGACGTTTTCTTAAGAGCTTCTTCCAAAACATTCTTCTTGGGCAAACAAGGTTCTGTAATTTACCCATATTGTGTAGCCCGAGTAGAATTATGCCAAGTGCCAGAAAAAGAAGCATCGATACTTTCTATCTCAAATAATAGACACTCATGGAGACAGAGGAAATTAATTCCACATTTCTGTGAGTTGTAAGATAGGCTTTTGTGTATGTGCAGTAGGGGCAGGTAGATTCTAGAAATTTTTGTAAACCTAGAAACCCTTCTCTACTCTAGAAATGCTCTTCCTCGTTGTTTTTTTCCTTCCACTTTTTTATGTCTACTCACATAAAAGTCACAAATAGACACGGCGATATTTCATGATTCACTGTAACATGTGACTTTTTTCTCTTAATCCTAAGGTTGCACCCAGGGGTTCACTGAAGCTGGTGACAGCTGAAGTGTGTTCTGCAGATCTGGTTTTGAGGGGTGATTTGAATCCTCTTCAGCAAGCAACTGCATAAGGGAAGCAGAGAACTCGACATTTTCAACCAGAAAAAAAAATAAATATGCAAAAGAACTCTTAAAATACTACTGTAATTTCTTCCCAGTCCTGAAAGGGAACTTAATGATTGTGTCCCTGCAACCTTTTAGAAGGCATATTCAACTCTATTAGATGCTCAAGAGGTATGTGACTCAAAGCCAGTAAAGAATACTCCCTAAGTTCATAGACTCTAGTTTGCATTTATGTGTTTGAACATTCAGCTGTCAGAGGACATGATTAAATAAATATTAAAACATACATTTTACAATTATTAAAACATAGATTATTACCAGATAAAATTCTAACTGTAATATAAGTAAAACTTCTCTATAGAAAGTTATGAGATGAAGTACACAACCCAAACAGATCACTAAGGTAAACTCATCTAATCAGCTAAAGAACAAATGTGTTCAATCAAAAAACATTATGTCATTACAGCAATCAGTTTCACTTGGCAGTATATAATCTAATGATAGTAATGCTGTTTTGCAGACATCCACAGTGAGACCTCCACCACAATCAAAGGAGACTCTGATGGCAAGAAATGATTTTCTGTCTAGAACAAATAATACCACTGTATAGAAAAAATACGTATAACTCAAGTGAAAATTTCATGCAATTCCAGTGAAAAATAAATAGCATTCTCCTTTCATTTGGCTTCTAAGAATATAACATAAGAAACAACTTTAGAGAGATAAAGACATTATTAATTCCTTGGAAAACCAAATAGATGGCCATAATGTTATTTCTGTAATACTGAACAAACAATATCCATGATTTCTTTTATGACCTCTATCAGATAATATATCATTAAAAAGAAATAGCTAACTGTGATGCATTTGAAAGTCAATTAGAAATTATGAATGGATTATGATATTATGTTAAAACCGTCTATGGGTCATTTATGACTATAGTTATTTCATAACATCTTTTCCTAAGTGATTGAAAAGACACATGTTTAGTCTATTAAGGGAGACAGCAGGCACACTCTGGGAATACGAGAGCGTTTCAGTTACACTAATTTAGGAGATAACTCTAACCTTGGTCACCACCACATCTTTTCTGTTGAGCTGAATTCAGCCTTGGGTGTCTAATGGCAGCCTGATTCACAGACTTCAGAAGCAAGAAGAAGCTCTGCGACTGAGTGCCCGTAGTGCCTTTCACAAAGTGTTATGTCTCAGGATAAGGACATGATGCTTTCTCATCTTGGTAACACAAATATCTACATTGTTTATGTGTTATCTCACTTTTCAAAACACATCAGACAATTCTATTTTTTTTTTAGACATTAGGGGTAAATTACAATAAATCATGTTGAATTTTTCCATCTGAATGAATATGCAAATAGTGCTCTATAAAATGGAGAGGGATAAAATTCTTTGGTTGGACAAATGTGTCTTGAATACACCTTCAAATCAACCGGTATTTATTGAGTGCAAACTATTCAAGGCATTTTGCTAGAAGGAAAGGAGGTAGGAGTCAGTCAGGGTCCGTGTACGTATGTGTGTGTGTGCGCGTGTTTGTCAACCTCTTCTTTAATGAATTTGCATACTGAGACCTCAGCTCCTTGTGAAACACCTTGTGGCATCTTCTTGAATTGCATTGCTTCTGTGTCCAACCATAATTAGATTGCAGCCTGATGCCCGCTGCCCACGCAGCTACCAGGGGCACCTCCCTACACTGGCATTCACATTTCTGGCTGGTGATCATACCAGCACCACTGTGGGCTAGAATTGGGCACTCCAGTCAGTCTATTTACTGTACCATAGAGGGAAGAAGTCATTTGTCTCCACTAGCCACATATATTTGTAACATGATAACCAAACATGGAGCCCAACTTAAAGAAGTGTTAGTGAAACTACTTCTTCCCATCACTTTTCTCCAACTATTTTCAATCATTTATGCGGTCACAAAAGGCTGAACAAAATGTGACCATCAGCCATCATGATTTAATCAGATTTATCAATCTCTTCTGTTTATTAAGGGTTTCTTTGAGGGAGAAACTTGTCAGTGTGATGCCTTATTTTCCTTAGGATAATTTGAAAGGAGAAAAGTTGAGAGTGTTCACTTGACACGGATTGAATCTCACCTATGAGAGGCTGAGAAAAGGCTTAGGTAAACCCAGGGATTTGAAATGTAGACAGTATTATTGGTGTGGTAACATAGATGTGGGGGGAAGGTCATTTGGGGTTTGGAGAAATAAAAAGGCTCCTAGGAATCAACTAGGGGCCAAACATTTGGATAAATGCTTTTAAAGTTCTTTCCATCCAAAATACTCATGGGGCATTTTCTAGAACTATTTATATACAACTCACAGCAAGGAGAGTTAAATCATATCGGGGAAGTCACTACTTAACATTATACCAGTGACGAGAAATTGTGCATTAGAGGACCAACTCATGCATTAGAAATTCAACAGAAAAAGAATTCATAATTTTGTTGATTCATTGTACATTCTCTTCCCCTGGATAAAATTTTTAGTTATTCGCTTCTATAGGATTTCTATATTTTAGTGTTTGATAACACACAGCCCTATAAAGCCCCTCCCAGAATGGAAGTGAAAGGTATGGTTGATGATACAACAGATAGATTTTGCATCTCATATTTTTAAAATTGCATCTGAAGTATATAATGTGTTAACACTCTGGGAATCTAAGAATTTAATTCCTCCTCCATCACAGATCTAAGAGATTAGTCAATTTACTTATACTTTAGAAATTTTGAGGAAGGCCAAAATGTAATTACTAATATGAGGCTTTGTATAATGTATGTAATAATGATCACAATACCTGATTACTTCAAGCATGTCTTATCCATTTCAAGCAAATCCCACAACCATTTTAATGTATATGAACTTATTTCTGAATTGTGTTTTCTAATTAGAGAAGCTTTTAAGCAGCTATAACTAACTACAAATCATTTGACCAGAGTTATCTAATACTGCTGCTTGACCGACACAATACAGTACAGTTTGAGTCCTGGCTTAAGCCATTGCTTTCTCACAATAGAATTTCAGAGTAGCTGGAGTTAATTAATTTAGATTTGGCTCCAGCTTGAGTTCATCCTTTCTAAGCCACCCTTTACCCCGTCTCAGCAAAATGGTATTACCTCATTTACTGTAATGGCATCCTGAATACACAGGCTCCACTGTGGGTCCACCTGTTAACCCTCTCCACTCAAAACTGGTAGAAAACAACCTCCAGACATGTATGTAACATTAGTAGATTTATTTTCCCATGAGTTGTTTTTCACAGAAGCTCCATCCAAGGAAATAAACTTATATTTACACACACACACACACACACACACACACACATACCGAGACACACACCACTCACATGTGCATATAGAACAACATATGCATATATAGGTATCAATTCAGTTCAGTTCAGTCGCTCAGTCATGTCTGACTCTCTGTGACCCCGTGAATCGCAGCATGCCAGGCCTCCCTGTCCACCATCGAATCGGTGATGCCATCCAGCCATCTCATTCTCAGTCGTCCCCTTCTCCTCCTGCCCCCAATCCCTCCCAGCATCAGAGTCTTTTCCAATGAGTCAACTCTTTGCATGAGGTGGCCAAAGGACTGGAGTTCCAGCTTTAGCATCATTCCTTCCATAGAACACCCAGGACCGATCTCCTTTAGAATGGACTGGTTGGATCTGCTTGCAGTCCAAGGGACTCTCAAGAGTCTTCTCCAACACCACAGTTCAAAAGCATCAATTCTTCGGTGCTCAGCTTTGTTCACAGTCCAACTGTCACATCCATACATGACCACTGGAAAGACCATAGCCTTGACTAGACGGACCTTTGTTGGCAAAGTAATGTCTCTGCTTTTGAATATGCTATCTAGGTTGGTCATAACTTTCCTTCCATATATGAGAATGCAAATATTCTCATAGTATAAAATGATTTAACTTCACTACAACTTAAAAAACAGTGAAGTATTTTACATTCTTGGTACTTTCTGAACCTGCTATAAAAAGCAGACTTGTCTTTGGAATATTTACTGTAAATAACTATTAAGATCAGTTTTTACAAAGAATTAATTTCTCCATTGGGCTTCCCTTGTAGCTCAGTCTGTAAATAATCTGCTTGCAGTGCAGGTGACTTTTACACTTTCTCCAACAGAATACATCGTGGTCTGTAATGTTCCTGTGCAAAAAAATGGACCTTTCTGAACCATCTATTGAAATCTGTCTCTCAGCTTCGCAGGAGTATTTCATGTAGAGTCCTTTAGAAACAGGGAGGCCTACTGTTTCTATAGTACATGGGATTGCAGAGTCGTACACGACTGGGCAAATGAGCAACAACACTCTCACCCTCTTCTCTTTCTCAACAAGTTCACCTCTCTCTCCCCGTGCCTGCCTCCCCTATCTTTATTTTCTTAAATAAAAATTAACAACTTTGATCTAACTATTTACATGTACCTTAGGATTATTTGGGGCTTCCCAGGTGGTTCAGCAGTAAAGAATCTTCCTGCCAATGGGCAGGAAAAGTGAGTTTGATCCCTGGGTTGGAAAGATCCCCTGGAGGAGGAAATGGCAACCCACTTCAGTATTCTTGCCTGGAAAATTCCATGGACAGAGGAGCCTGGGGGGCTACAGACCATCATGAGGCCGCAAAAGAGTAGACCATGACTGAGGGACCGAGCACGCACATAGCACTATTTAGTGCTGTCTAATCTGGTGAATCTGTTGGCAACAAAGGTGTAATTTGCCAGATCAAGTATGAGCTTATAGAGGGCAAACCTCCGTGGCAACTTGAAAATAAGATGGAAAAATCAGAGGCTGGGTCCTGTCCATTTAGATGGTTATCGAAATAAACCAAGATTAAAACAAAGAGGACCAGACACAAGCATTGTAATGGGGAGTTCTTCAGAAAATCAGTCAACTCTTATTCCAGATAATTTTTCTAATTCAATATTACACAAACTAATGTATGAATCATTAGGATTAAAATTAAATAATGGCAAACCATAAATTTCAGGATGCTGTTGTAGAAGACACACTGGGATCATAGTCAAGACACCCTGATTATTCTTCCGAAGGGCTGCGGGACATTGAACTATTTATGTTGTCTTTCCTATTTCAATTATTACTTCAAAAAAAATGAAAATTAGTTAAGATTTTCTCTTGAGACCCTGTTAGGTCTAAGATGCTAGGATAGTAAAATATGTTTACACTATATGGAAGGAAGAAAGTAAGGAGGAAAGGAAAGAAGGAAGAGGTACTCGTTCATTACGTTCAGAACTACTGCTGGCAATTGAGAACTCAGTGACGGGCAGCACGTGACCACTGGTCTAAGGGGTTTTCCACACTCAGAACATAGTTGTCAGTCTCCCAGATGGCTCCCAACCAACACCACTTCTTGGTACTCATACCCCTGTGAAGACACCGCCCACATTTTTCCAGAGGTGGTCTGTGTGGTCAGTTGTATATGGAAGGTGAGATAGTGTGTCATTTCTGAGGTAAGGTTATAAAAGACACTGTGGCTTCCATCTTAGAGATTTTCTGGGTTTCTCTCTCAAACCATTCTCACTGGGGTAAGCCAGCTACCATTTCAAGAGCCTGGTAGAGCCTATTTAACAAGGAACTCAGACCTTCCAGCTTGGAATCAAAACTCTCAGGTCCTGTTAACCCTTACAAAACTGAAGCCTCAGCCAATAGCTTAGCCATGTGTGTGTGTACGCTCAGTCGTGTCCAGCTCTTTGCAACCCAATGGACTATAGCCCGTTAGGCTCCTCTGTCCACGGGATTCTCCAGGCAAGAATACTGGAGTGGGTTGCCATTTCCTCCTCCAGGAGATCTTCCTGACCCAGGGATCTAACCCACATCTCCTGTGCCTCCTGACTTGGCAGGCAGGATCTTTGCCTCTGAGCCACCCAGGAAACCCCAATACCTTGGCTACAACCCCATAAGAGACATGAGCCATGACCTGACAACGAAGTCATCCCCATATTTTGGATAATCCCCAAAACTGGAGGATAATAAGTACTCATTAAAAAAATACATATACTGTTATATTTAATAATTCTTTCTATCTACTTCATTTATTTCTTTAAGTTTATGTATACAACATGGTGATTTGACTTACATATATAATGAAGATATTACCACTAGGTTCAGCTAATATCCATCATCTCATGTAGACACAATAAGCAGAAAAGAAAGAAGAAAGGGGGAAAAATCTTCTTCATGATGTGAACTTAGGGTTTATTCTCTTAACAAAGCTCCCATATACCCTATAGCAGTGTGAGCTATGGTTGCATTTGTACCTTACATCCGTCATACTTACTTATCTTAAAACTGGAAGTGTGTACCCTTGGACCATCTTCTTCCAATTCCCCTACCCCTACTGTTGTCACTGGTAACCACAAGTCTGATCTCTTTTTCTATCAATTTTTGTTTTAAGATTCCACAAATAAATGAGTTCATACAGCATTTGCCTTTTTCTTATTTCACATAGCCTAATAACTTCAAGGTTTATCCTTATTTTTTGGAAAGGTGCGATTTCCTTGTTTTTTTTTTTTAATGACTGAATATTTTTCTGTTATATCTATCTACCAATCTATTTTTCCATCTATCCATATCTATACCTATATATCACAAGTTCTTTATCCATTCATCTATCAATGGATACTTATGTTTCTTTCATGTCTTGGCTAATATAAATAATACTGTAATGAATGAAGAGGCAGGTGCAGAGTTAACTCAAGGGTTATCTGAGTTCCCTGGTGGCTCAAGTGCTAAAGAATCTGGCTGCAGTGCAGGAAAGCCGGGTTTAATCCCTTGGTCAGGAAATGCCCCTGAAGAAGGGAATGTCTGCCCACTCCAGTACTCTTGCCTGGAGAATCCCATGGACAGAGGAGACTGGTGAGCTACATTCCATGGGGTCACAAAGAGTCGGACACAACTGAGCAACTAACACTGTTTATTCAAGGAAGACAAATAACTAGTACATAGCAGATGCTCCGTGGGGGTTAATAACAAGCCATGTTTTTAAAACACTTCATATTTTCCAATAGGCAGCTCCATGTACTGGTAAAAGCAACTAAATGTGCTCAGGTTTAACAATGGCATTAAAAATCTAAACCTAAATTAGCCCACTCTTAAAACTAATGGCAGCTGGACTGTAAAGAGGGTAAGGCTCAAGAAGTATAAAGATACTTAACACAGGACCTAACAATTGCTGAGTACTCAAAGGCTATATTTATGGTCTTGATAAAGGCTGAGGTTATAAATCTATAGATAGTTGAATAATATCAGATAACACATTTCTCAAATTCTTTTTTTTGCAGTTTACATTTTAGACTATAATGTTTCTTCTGTTTTGCTTTGTTTTGATGGGTTTTGACTCTTTTATTTGATGGAGTTTGTTTCACTTCACATATTCTGACAGATATTCTAGAGATATAGAGATAAGATAGCTAGATATACGAATAGTTCACTCTCTCTAACTAGGTAACTGTATTATCACTAACACGAATCATGTAATTCAACAGATAAAATATACACTTAGGCATGAGAAGAGCACCAATCCCAATCATAAAGAGTGGTATCTTGTTTTTGGTCTTTGAATTGTCAGTCACTAGTTGTATCCTCAGAAACACAACAAATGATCTCAAAAACGAATACAAGTGGGGTATAGAAGGTATATAGTTCATGAATGAATTTCAATACTGTGATTTTAGCAAAATGTATTCAAATTAATGTGTCATCCTTTGTTTCTTAACATCCATATTTCAGAAAAATTGAATTTCTTGAAACTGTGGAGATAATGAGTAAAGAAAAATACAATTTCAATAAAATAGAAGGTAGAGAATTGACATTTACTAGAAAGGCAGTTACAGGTGGCAAGAATTACAATATAGGAGGAATTTAAACTAAATTAGTAAAGGTCTAAAATGGGAAGGAGGCTAATAGAGACATTAAGAGCAGTAACACCTGGCAAGATCAGCTTCAAAATCATCATCTCCAATTTAAACATTTAGGGTGACCCTATAATAATGTTCAATTTTATTTAAAAATTATTTTTATCAGAAGAATATGTTTAAAAATTCATTTGAAGGAAAACATTTCCAAACATTCTTATCATCAGAAATGATTTGTTATACTATATACATTTATTTTTCATTTTTGTCATAACAAATTAAAAACATAAGGAAAATCCTTCTGTCTTTGTAAAAGTCTCACCTTTTAGATTTAATTCCATTTAAAATGAGAGTAGTCAAGTAGAGCAGCAGACATATGAATATCTAACAAAAAGACAGACTCCTTACCTGTGGCTTCAGCTTTGAATGCTTCCGTGGCCTTGGTATCTCAAACATCCTAATTCACAAATGGGCAAAATTAAAATATGTTTTCAGTAAATGCTGCACATGACAGACACGTAAGAGACACAACTATAAATTACTTAAAGAATTATTCTAATAGCAATTAAAATTACTTAGTAGTTAAAGAACAGCGGTGTTTTTCAGTTTTAATAGGTGCTTAATTCCATATTTTTAAATATTATGGGCTAACTAAATGTAACGAGAGATCATATTCAAGTGTTTATGAGAAATTACGTAGGGATTTCAGAGCATTAAAATGTGAAAACATTTTAAGCCTGTTTATTTTTTAAAAAACACATTCCTTCATTCAAATCACCAGAACTGTACTCAGAACACATTATGACTAGGTAGCCAAATGTTGTTTGGGGGATAATATTAAACCTAAAAAAATTGCTGAAAGCTCTTTGTTCTTAAAAAATTGGGGGGTCAAAATACATTTCTATGAAAATTAATTCCACATGCTTTTAATCTGTTTATGCAAACCATCAGACTGATCTGTGAAAGGGGGTATTTGATATTTCAAAAAGTTGTTCTTTGAACAAAGAATCTATACTGTGTGTGTGTGTGTGTGTGTGTGTGTGTGTGCACAGTCTACTTTAAAAAATAGCACATGCTCACAACTTAGAATACACAGAGCATAATAAAAATTTCTCTCAATTTTACTAATGAAAGATGTTAACTGTTTATACTTTGGCACACTTTTCTAGTAATTACACATTTCTCTATATAGTATAGGTTCTCTCTGTAGACAGGTAGAGACGTAAATACAGATACATAGTTTGTGTTTATATCTATATATATCTATATATATAGTTATATTCTGTCCACACTTAAATACTACATAATACTATATATAATGTGTTATGTAGATATATGTCATTTAGATTACATATACATAAAGTGATATTCTCAGTTTTACAAATCTCCCAAGTTTTCTCTTTTCAAATATACATATAAGAAAACATCAGGATTGGGGAGCATTCTAGAGTTATCTTTAAGAAAGTAGGCTATTTTTTAAACACAAAGTACAAATGCTGAGGAACAATTTAAAAGATTACAAAGCTATCTAGTTAGTTTCTCATGTAAAATTATTTGTAGTTTAAATGACTTTGAAAATCAAAATCTATAGTGGAAACATGATGTACTCATATGGATTGTGCAGGGCGTTTTATTAATGACTGGAAGCAAATGTAAAAGTCACAAGGCATGTAATCTGTTTGGCCGGTGGTTCTAGCATGTAAATCATACCAGCCCATGCTCCCAGCTGTGTGGCGTGCTATTCTCTGACGGCTCCTGAGAGCAAGTATTCTGCTCTGTTAGAACATCACAGACAAGAAGCTCCTCAAAGAACTGGTTGACCATTCCTTGAACCTGATGTAGTAAGAGGATTTCCTTACCAGCTTGAAATAATTAGCTGTTATCCTGTTACCAGCATGGCTTTATCGTGAAACTGAAGATTTCAGGTGTAAATAGTGTGTTCTGTTTACTAATATCTTTCAGAACACAAGGTTAACTATAATTAATAATAAGAAGAAAGTAGTTTTTAAATTACAGTATCTGCATCATTTTTCAAAGACTAGTCAAGAAAAATGACATTTACTTAGCTCCTGTTTTTGGGAAAGTAAATTTAAATAGATGAATTGTGGTCTTTCATTTGTTTTTTGTCTTTCTTATATTTAATTTGTTAAATAGAACATTTGTATGTCCAAATTAACACAATATCATGTATTAGAGAACCATAGTACCCTCTAGAAAAATAATAAGTATTGTATTAACAGAAAGCAGAATAAATGACGGTGGACTGCATACAGATTTGTTCATTTGCCTTTAATGAAAAAGTTATATTAAAATATTGATATATTTTCATTTCATACTGGTATGTGTGTGTGTATATATATATATATATATAGTTACACAGGTATATATACAGTGACATTCAACATAAAATGTGAACTTTAGAATCTAAGTCGTTTTCAGTATTTAAGATCTTCCTATTAAAATGGCAATTATGTCAGGAAAAGATCACATACTTTGAATATAAAGGCAATATGTAGTAGCAAGTTTTGAGTTAATTATTTTATTGCTATTACAAAGACTTGAGTTAATCTTTATGATCTTAAAGAGACATGACACCAGGGAGATAAGCATCAGAGGACATATTGTCTATATTTCACGGCTTAGCCAGTGTCTGTATTGGGACTTATCCATAAGGTAGCACTCTGGAGGTTCATGAAAACATTTTAGCATGGCTCCCTCCTACATGTAAAGAAGAAATTATAGTTAGAATACTATACATTCGCTTGGGTGTTCAACTGGGATTTCATAGTTTTGAGTACAGATCCGCATCTTCTCACTAAGTAAATCTTTGCCTCTGGGCAAGTTGCATAACTTTTATGTGCCTCAGTTTACTCATGTGAACTGGGGACTAAGTCATCTAAAATTAATTTTATCTCAAAAAATCCTCTTTCTCTATAAAACTATTCATTTATTTGTTTTACACCATGAATGATCATGTCCTAGGTCACATCATATAATTTCAATCCCAGACTAGGAAAAAGAAACAAACTAAAGCAGCTGGTGATTCAATTAATCTAGTATTAACATTAATGTCTCCAGATTCAAGCTGCTAACTCTGTCATTAGTCTCAAAAATGAAAAACAAACCAAAAAAATCAACTATCAGAGCCAATTAAGTCAAATGGAGTGAATACAGCATTAACACAACTCAATAAACCAGGTAAAACCTTAGAACCAAATGCGTTGCTTTATCTGAGTACAGGCCCTGGTACTGATATCAGCCGGATGTTATTTTTGAAGAGATCTCTTTAGGCACATCATGGAGAAATTCCAGGAGTTTTCTGTTGACTAATCTAATGAAACACAACTTGGCTGTGTTTTTATGCGCCTGACCATTGGTCAGTATACAAGATGAGTTTGTTATACATGCTCATGTGCTCAGCTGCTCAGCCATGCCTGACTCTTTGTGACCCCAGGGGCTATAGCCCTCCAGGCTCCTCTGTCCTTGGGATTTCCCAGGCAAGAATACTGAAGTGGGTTGATGTTTCCTCCTCCAGGGGATCTTCTCAACCCCTTGTTTGTTACACAGCAGGTAGCAATAGCTGATATGTTTTCCAATGGGGAAATCGTTTTTTGGTTCTCCCTTGAGCTTCAGATTTTTAAGAACACAAGGATACAGAGGAAAGAGGTCTGGAAGGAGATTTGAGTCAGAACAGGACTATTTCACATACACTTCTCTCTTGCTTGTGGAAATGTGTGCACTGATGCTTCTCTTTGGTATTTTTACCAAGGGAAAAAAAATAGTAATAATGAACAGTATTCCATGGAAGGTTTGTTTTGTTCTGTTTTGTTTGTTTCTGTGTGTGATGTTGAAATGTGCTCTGGGGCACATTAAATCTTAAACCCTTATCTAAGAGATTAAGATTGGCATAATATATTGACTGAAATTGGCCTGCATTGCCTAAAATAGATACACATTCCAACAGAGCCAACAGTTTTGAACTAAAACAAGTTACACGACCCCATTACCTTAAAAAGGCAATTGGAAAAACAATCTATGGCCTAGAACATGCCTGATGCAGGAATAATTCAAAGTCGATAAAAATAACAGAATATGTATGTGACCCATGAGAGTTTTTAAATAAATGTGTACTTCCCCCACTAAAAATTGATACTTAGTTTCAAAGAGATTTACTCACCCTTGGCTATTAATTATTCATCAGTATCCAAACATTTCTACCAAACAGTAAAACTGAATAGTTGAAATTCCTAAATTTAATATTTAAAATATATAGTTTATTTATGAAACTGTATATATAAATTTGACATAGGCACACACAAGTTGTAAAAGCTTTTCTCAGCACACACATGAAGGGATGTTGTTAGAATTAAGAATCTCTTTAAAAACTGGAATGTCATATGCCAACAAAAGAAACCATACCTACTGTAGGTCCTTACAGCAGAATTCAGTTGTTATTCTGTATAAATAGAGCTGAGGCTGTGCATTGCCATCAGCTCACATACACAAATACTCTGACTATGTAAATCCACACAAACCCATGAGACTGGGCAAACTGGTCAGAGATTTCTAAAGTATCATGGTAAAAGTGAATCAGCAGACTGATTTCATCAGACATAAAGTGGACTCTGTGGAGTGAGCTGAGGACATCTTCTTAACCACAGGGGCTTCCAGGGGGCTCAGTTGTAATCAGTCTGCCTGTCAACGCAGGAGACATGGGTTCGATCCCTGGGTGTGGAAGATTCCCTGGAGAAGGAAATGGCAAATCACTCCAGTATTCTTGCCTGGGAAATCCCATGGACAGAAAAGGCCTTATGGGCTACAGTCCATGGGGTTGCAAAAGAGTCAGAGACGACTTAGTAACTAACCAACAACAACAATCTCAACCACAGGCCATGTTTTCTGGACACATTTACTGTCTTAGAACCACTGTATAGAATCCTCTCCTTACATTTCACTTTTACTTTTCATGCCCACTCAAAAGGAATAAATACCGAACCGAGTCTTTCTTAGTTAAGCAACTAAATGATCCTGATAGAAAGGAGGACCTAGAGATCTGTGAAAGCTTTTGGAATCTAGGTTAAATTGAGAGAAAGCAAACTAGAAAGGAAGATTCTCTGAAGGTAAACTTCTTCTAAATCTGCTCTTGAGTAAACAGCATTGGAAAAAGGAGGTGGGAAAAGCAGAGGAAGGAACTGCAAGAAAGCTAAATATTTCTTTCCTAGCAAAATATCAATACATCTCAAAAACTGAAACAATGAGCAACAGTTGTGTATGTATGCCTGATTAAAATATGGAAGTCGCTTCTAATAGAAACTGCTTAATTAACTGGAATAATTGAAGTTGTTTCCCTTTAGGAACAGAAATCATGAATGAATTGGAATCAGGAAAGAAATTTGCATTTCATCTTGATTTTGTAAACAATGAGCTTGCTTTATTCCAACAAAAATTTTGGAAAAATCAACACACCAGAAACAGAAAAAAGGCAATGTTTTGAATATAGTAGCCATAATTTCTTTATGTAGAATAGACTGATCACTTTTCATATTAAGTGAGGAGTCCAATCCTTCTGTAAGACTACAAAACAGCAGTTGGCAAACAACAGCCTATGGGCCAAATGTGGCTTACCATCTGTTTTTGTTTGACCTTCAAAACAAGAATGCTTGGAACAGTTTTTAAATGACTGAAAAAAATCAAAATAACGCTATTTCATGGGATGTGAAAATTATATAGATGTCAGTGTTCAGTGTCCATCAGTAAAGTTTTATTGGAACACAGTCATAAACATTTATTTCTGTTTGTATATGGCTGCTTCCACAGGAAAACAGCAGAATTAAGTAGTTGCAACTGCACCGCCTGCAAAGGCTAAAACATTTCTTATTTAGCCCCATAGAGAAAATGTTTATCAATTTGTGTGTACTAGGTGAAACAGTTTTCCCCCAAATTCATGTCCATCTGAACCTTGTGGATGTCACCTTATTTGCAAATAGGACCTTTGCAAATGTAATCAAGTTAAGGTGAGATCAGAGTGGAGTATATCCAATACAACTTATGTCCTTTGCAGAATAGGGAACTTTGGACACAGAGACACACACACACAGGGGAGAACATCATGAGAAGATGAGGGAGAGGTTTAGTGATGAGCCTACAAGCCAAGCAATGTCAAGAATTCCATCAGCCATCAGAGGTTGGGAGAGAAGCATGGAACAGATTTCTCCTCAGAGACTCCAGAAGAAACAAGCACTGCCAATACCTCGACTCCTAATCTCTAGCCTCCGGAACTAAGAGAATGCATTTCTGTTGTTTAAAGCTACCTAGTTGGTGGTAATTTCTCATAGCAGCCTTTGGAAATGAATACATGCTGGGATAAAGGTTAGCCGCAATCAGTACATATGATATGACCACGATAAAGTTTATATGACAGCAGCCCCATCATGATTAAATTAGCCATTATAAAAAAAATTATAATCAATTCTATATTGAGTTATGTTCTGTACACAATAGTCTCTAAATTCCTTGTCATGCTTTGATAAAACTCTCTTCTGAAATAAATAGCATGAAGGACCATGACAAGACCAGAGGCAAGTCAGTTGGCTGAAATGGGGTGGGAGGGAGATACTTAATATTGAAGATAACATCGTGGAGTTATAAGATACAGCTTTGCAAAATGATGATAAGCAAAAACAAAATCTGTAGGATTTTGTCAATATCTGTGGGATTTTAAAAAGCAACTTTAAAAGCCACAGGCTGGGTAACCACGCTTACTGAATACAAGATAGAAGCGGCCCCTAAAGTCACCCTGGTGAGGCTGTGCTGGCAGGGGAGGTGGCCCAGCTGACCTGTCTGTCCTCCGTGGCTCCAATTTCTCATTCTGAGCTCCCACCATCTGGCACAGAACAGTTATTTTTCCTGCAACACTTTCTAAAGAAGGAAAGGGGGTGACTTCTGCATACTATATGCTTAGTTTCTGGACAAAACAACAAGCAAAAATGAGAGATTGATTTCTGAATTTCAATATGCCAAGGACCAGACTTCAGTACTTACATTCTTCTGGATTTGAAGGTGATTATGTACATGGTTTAAAGTTTAAAAAAAGGTTGGTTAAGCTAAAACTACAGGCTTATAAATTCTCATTTTAAGATTTTTGAAACAGAGCAGTTGGTTAGAGCAATTCTTTCTGGGTAATTTTTATGTTGTGAAAACCCATCCCCCAAACCATAAAACATAAACGTATAGGATTTTAGAGCTGAACATTCTCTATGTTAAGGTTTCAAAATAATTTTCTTTTCCCTGTAAAAGTTCTCCAACATCCTTTAACCCTCTGTCTACTTTTACCTGTAAACACTGGAAATAGCCTTGTAAATTTTTTTCCAACATTGTCATCCTGTGAGGGGTTAGAAATCATTAAAAAAAAAAAATCTTTTGACTCTTCTAGTTAAATTGGAAACACTGCATATTTTGCATAGAAAGTTAAACATGTTATAAAATGAGCACTCCTCAATGGTCCACTTGTCTTGACAATAACTACAAATAGAACCCATCCAATATTTTGCTAGTCATAAAGTTATTTAGATGGTCAAACTACATTAAAACCATTTACTTCAATAGATACAAAAGTCTCATTGCTCCTAATGACTTCAGTGTCGCCTAGAAAATTGGTTCCCACAGTTCTGTTTCACTAATGAAGTCATACAAACCATGAGGAAGGTGGCACTGTTGACCCTTCTGTTGCCGTATGCCAAATTTTAAAGGTAACTTGATAAGAGTTTTGGATACAGAGACAAAGCCCCCCTATGTGTAACCACATAACCAGGGGAATGCCAAACAAAGATGGTATAGAATGGAATTAGATAATTTCAGGCAAGAGGAATGTAAAGTAATCCTTCTTGCCCTGTCTCCTGTACAAACCTTTCTGATTCCCTTCTTTCCTTTTTCACCTTTAAGAGCAAATAAATACAATCCATGTTTTGTAACATGGATTAAAGCCATCTTAAGAGTGTTAACTAATTCCCCCAATTTTCAAATACAATAAAATGTGCAAGACCCTCAGTCTTTGTTATAAAACTATACACTAACCTTTGGAAGAAGCATCTCGAAATAAGATGCATTACTAATAACTCATTAAACATTTATTTACTCTGGTTCACAAACAGTTCAAGTCCTCATTAATAGCCTTTTTCTTCTTTGAAAAACCAAGAAAATAGTATAAAATTAAGACATAGATTTCAATTGATAGGTGGGAAATGTTTCATATGAGTATGTTTTCTCTTAAAATGATTAAAATGTACTTAAGAGTTCAGGTAGATATAGGAAGACATTAAAATGTGAATTACACTTTTACTACATGAACACGTGCTTCAACTTACATTCAAAGATCTGGAAATACATTACAGATATTCTTTAAAAATAAAAAATAGCTTTATGAGGAGTGTAAGAAATAGTTAACCATTGCTTTATCTCAGGGTAACCTGTACCCTGAATTGAAACTAAACAGTTTCAGCCATCTAATATACTGACAATGGTTATTCAACATCATTTTCTCTGTCCATGGGTATTCAATTTGTTACTCACAGCACGGTTAAAAAAATTAAACTTAATAAGTGGTCCCTCTGTGGGTCTTACCACTGGCAAGTACAATCATTTTCATAAAAGCAGGGAAAGGGAGAAGAGGGAATCTGTTCTGGAATAAAGGAGCATTAAGAGACGGCAAGGTATAGATCTTAATTGGATCCTAAATGGAATAAAACTGCTCTAAACATACTTGGGGGATTATTGGTATTATGGGCTTGATATGAAATGATATCAAAGATAATAAAAAATGGTAAAGTAAGTATTATAGAATCAAAAATCCAAAATGAGTACATTCATTCAATGTCCTTTGCATAACCACATAGTTTGCTCAGCATGGGGGAAATAGATTAAGGAAAAGCAAAACAGGAGTAATACATGTAACAAATAAAATTGGTCCAAGAGGGGGTTTAAATTAAGAAAGTACATAAAGTACTATAGAAGATATAAGTGTAGAAAACAAGTTAAGTCTTATCCTTGGTTAAGTTACTTTTTTTTTTACCTAGTTTAAAAAAACCAGTAACAATAATAAAATGAAACAGCTTTGGTTTTATTAAAACAATAATTACCACTACTGGAGAAAAAGTTAGAATATTTGGTTTAGGATTTAAAGGCTATCTTTTCTGGTAATTTACTGTAAAAGTTCTCTTCTTCCTCTGTAAAATAGAGACAATAACGACCATGATGTGGGCCTGCTGTGAGAAATAACATTTCTGTACTGCTTTGTGGTAAGCATTTTGTACCCAATTTATATGTATTAATTCCTATGACCATAACAATCCTATGCAGTAGATACAGATATCTCCAAAGTGCCGTTGACAAAACGGAGGCAAGAGAGATTCAGTTATTTACCCAAGTCGTCCAGCTTGTAAGCAGTCAGCTGGTTAGCAATCAATCTGGTTCTGAAACTTATACTCTCAGCATGAAAAAACACGGGAAAGCAGTGGGTACACAGTGGATTTATGAAACTTCCATCTCTATCCCCAAATCATGTTTTAAAACCAAGCATAAATTATTTTCAGATGACCAATATTTTATACAATGTATTCAAATGTTACAGGAAGTAACATACATTATATGGAAACACTTGCCATCCATAAAGTGATATGTACATACATAGACTATTACT
Source organism: Capricornis sumatraensis (assembly GCF_032405125.1). Taxonomy (NCBI): domain Eukaryota; kingdom Metazoa; phylum Chordata; class Mammalia; order Artiodactyla; family Bovidae; genus Capricornis; species Capricornis sumatraensis. The sequence goes on from NC_091083.1 coordinate 17,113,200, forward strand.
ATGAGGGCTGCTGATTGAAAGTGACCTTATCTTGGAATGATGGGTCACATGTAGGAAGTAGGATATCTTGCAATAAATCCATCCATCTATAAATAATAGGCTATTTTCATAGCACACATCAGTTATGGTTCACTCCAGATCTACAATCTCAAAGGATATACTTTGTCTTAGGGAGATGTGTGTGGGGAGGTTTCCTGTGTAAATCTTGTTGAAAATAGTAAATGTTTCCCCGAGGACCAATTAAGTATGATAAATCTCAAGTTGTTCCTCATAAAGTAAGAGAGTAAGCAACAAATTGTTTAAAAGTTGTTTTAAGATCATGCTTTTCTTACTTCCCACAGTAACTGTGGCACCATGATTTTATATAATTTGAGTTATTTTTATAGGTTGTGATAGAACTGTCTTTATCAAAAATTCCAATCCAAATCAGATTAATCTTTGGAATTGAAAATGGAGACGGTAGATAGCTGTTACAGGAGTTCTATGAAATCAAGATATACTAGTCAGAGTATATCTCTCAGGGTCTTTGGGAAAACAACGTTTACCTAAAGCAACATAAATGAATCAGCCAAGTATTTACTGGGCTCCTAATACATACTTAACTTGTACAAGAATACTGAGGAGACTTTTGATTTTTGCTTACAGTATGGGAATAAAAAATCAAATAATCACAAATGATTAGAAGGTGCTACCTAAGAAGTTCGTAATCACACCTTCTTGAATGCATCTGAACTCATCAGAGTATAGTTAAATCCTCAAACCTGTCTTATTCATCTTTGCATGTCTGGTACTAGGTTTGTGTTTCATATATAACAGGACTAAGTTTTATAAATGCTGTTTAAACTCTTGAATTGATAAATAGGAGTGAGTGCGAATACATACACCCATGCCTAATCCATGTACATATGAGAAAATAAATGGGATGGCAATGAAAATGATATATTTAGGGTTTGGGGGCATGATCAGAGAAAAATGACTTTTTTGTGGGATTTAGGAAAGCTATGATTCATTGTTCTGTTTCTGTCATTTACCCACTAGTGAATACAATAGACATAATTGAGATTTACCTGCAATTGTCTTCTTTGCAGCAAAAGCAATGAGTTACTTCCTGACATTAAGTCTAAGATCTGAGAATATTTTAACAGCATTACAAGTAGGAATACATGACCTTCAATTTTCACCATATGTATATCCTACTTTCAACACATATTCTGGGGATTGCTATAACCTACCAAATCCTTCCATTCAGAATAGGATTTTACTGCTTTGGAGGTTGGCAAAAGAAACAGTAATTGTTTAAAGCAACTATAATATAATAGTTTATCAATCCAATAATTTCCCAATATGAATGGCTTCTCCTTTCCAATAATTTCACCAACACCCGCCTCTCTTTAGAATGTGTTTGACCATTGAATGTGATGCAGAGCTGGGTAAAATAAATATGCTGATTAGCCAAAATAAATGGACCAATTGAGAAATAGACTTGAAGATATTTGGTTTTTGGAAAGTGCCCTGGATTTAATAAAATTTGAACTAGAAAATCAAACATTTGGACAAATTTTAATTTTTCTCCTTGAATAGGAAGTACTTTGCTGTGGAGAAAATGCATTCAGTTCTCTTGTGTATTCCATTAATTAGATTATAGCAGTGTTTAAGATTGGAATGTTTACTTTATGCTTATAGTACCTGTTATAAATAAGTAATCTTTGGAGCTCAAGACTGTCTTTTGAATCTAGGACATATTTAATGTCAGTTTTTGAGAATCATGAAAGCCAGTGAGAAATGTATGCAAAGTTCTACAGCATAATGTTTTAGTTCCATTATTCTATCAGAAATACTATCATTAAAATAATTCTCTACACAAATTCTTCCATTAAAAAAAAATAGCAGTGGTGAACTTCGAGCTCTCCCAATATAAAAGCACTTTGATAAGTGCTCTCCATGAATTATTTCATTTGAGCAACAAACACAAGACAAAGTAAGTTGCAACAATCTATTTTTTTTAATGAAAATATCTAAATAACTCTATTTGTTGTTGTTATTATTTACTGGCTAAGTCATGTCCAAATTTGTGCAACCCCATGGATACTGCCAGGCTCCCCTGTCCATGAGATTTGCCACCAAGAATCTCAGGGTTGCCATTTCCTTCTCCAGGGCATCTTCCCTACCCAGGGATCAAACCCCTGCATTGGTAGGGGGATTCTTTACCACTGAGCCACCAGTAAGTGTTAGTCGCTCAGTCGTGCCTGACTCTGAGACCCCATGAATTGCAGCCCACCAGGCTCCTCTATCCATGAGATTTTCCAAGCAAGGATACTGGAGTGGGTTGCCATTTCCCAACCCAGGGATTGAACCCAGGTCTCCTGCACTGCAGGCAGATTCTTTACCGGCTGAACTATAAGGGAAGCCCACCAGGGAAGCCCCCAAACTATTCTGTACTACTGCTAAAATTGATCTAATAAGCTAGGTTAGTACTAATTTCTCACTTTGCATACTACTAGCCATAAATTTGAAATTCCAAACAGACCTAGAATTTTAATTCTCAAATGTTGTATGGAACCAGTTTTCCTGTCTTATAAATAAGGGGACATTCATCGGATGATTATTTGTTCAGTTTTAAGTTAATGTTTATAAAATGAAGGAGAAATATAGTTAGATACCTATTTTTGAGGGTGGGTAGGATTGAGTCTCTGTAAAGATCAGAATAAATTTCTAGTATCTTAATAGAAGAATACTAGTCCCACTAGCACTAAAAACTGATTCTGCTCCATATTCCACTAATACTTTAGACATAATTTGTATTTTGTTCTCAATATTCTTTTTTTTTCTTTTAACTAAACTGGTATAAGGAACACAGTATTTGATTATGTTTTCCAAAGTGTTCTGAACGTGACTGCAACTGAGGGCTGGCCAGTGTCCATAAGTAAAGTAAAGTCACTCAGTCGTGTCCGACTCTTTGTGACCCTGTGGACTGCAGCCCATCAGGCTCCTCAGTCCATGGGATTCTCCAGGCAAGAATACTGGAGTGGGTTGCCAGCATGTACAGAGAAAAACAGCATCCTGTCCTGATATATGAAGTGTGGAGCAAGTCCCCTAGCATTTAATCTACTGGCTTTCAGGGCTGTGTTTTTCCTAAGAGTATTGATGTGGCGCTTAAACATGAAGCCTTGTTGATGGGAACGTTTCCCTATTACATGGCTGTTAGTATCACAATGATAATTTGATTAGGAAATCAGTCTTAAAGTGCATATTTTACTTTTTGTTATCCATAAATAATTATGTTCCCATCTTTATTTTGTGCCAAATACCGAGTGAATACTTACACAGACCACCTCTGTTGTGAGGGTCCCTTGGTTCTTCAGACATCCAATTTTGGGAAAAGAATTATTTGGTTTACAAATTATAAAAGTGAATGTGGTGGTCAAGCATCGTACCTAAGAGCTCTTTCTGTTAGTCACTGTTGACATCTGTCTCCATGGTTTATAGCTTTGTATCTTTGACAAGCTACTCCCACTCCCCAGATCTCTCTCTCCTTAGCTGTAATGCAGAAATAGAGAAAAGCAAACTCTTCAGGTGTTGGGAATATTCCATGAAAAGCTATATAAATGATTTGGGGATAGTGTTTGTTATATAGTAAGAGCTAGGAAGTTATTTTAGGTTGTCGACTACTTCTCGAAGTATCTTGATTTTCAAAAGCAGTGTCCTGGCGTGCTCCAGTCCATGGGGTTGCAAAGAGTCAGACTCGACTTAGTGGCTGAGCAACAACAATTCTATAAATATCTAATACTAGTTCCCATATTTGAAATGGGGTAGTTTATATTATTTGAGATGAAAAATAAAAGTAGTTTTCTCTTCAATCTCATGTTTACCAACTTAGAAAACAGCACTATTTCTGAGGTCAATATGGGAAAGTAAAGATCCATCTCAGTCACACAGAGCTCACCCTACTTGAAACAAATAATTTCAAAAATGTCTGAGCACCATTGCACATTTCTTCTCTTACTTGAGATAGTGAACTCCATACAGACAAGATGACATTATATTTACCCTTACAGTCTACACTGTACCTACTGTTTTGCACCAAGTAGACATCCAATGAAAATTCTAAATTCTACTGAAATGCCATTATCTCTTAATAATTTTGTATATTTTTTGAAGTAGTTGAAGTTTCATGCCTTGCATTCTCATATGGTGCACTCTAAGGCAAGCCTTTCCTTTGGAAAGGACCTCTCTTTAGAACTGATTGTAATGTCTCAGGAGTGAATAAAATATCCTGCATGGAAGTATCTATTACTATCACCTGAGAACAGAGGAGAATGGAGGAAACATGATTGGGACATGGCATGGAGAGTTTTCTTTACTTTCCTTCGGTGGGGGCAGAAAACCTTAAATTATAGCATCCTTCTGCATAAGAACATGGTTTGTATATAAGCTTGCTAGGCTACCATAATGAAGTACCACAGACTGTGTGGCTTCAACAACAGAAAGTAATTTTCTCCCAGTTCTGGAGGCCAGAAGTCAGAAACCAAGGTATGGACGGGGGCATTTCTGCTGAGGTCTCTCTTGGCTTATAATGGCCATCTTTTCCCTGTGTCTTTCCCCTGGCTTGGCTGTGTCCTGATCTCCTCTTCTCTCAAGGACACCAGTCCTACTGGATTAGCAGGCTCATTTTACCTTAATTAACTCTTTGAATGTCTTACCTCCAAATAAAGTGACATTCTGATATACAGGACCTGAAGACTTCATATATGAATTTGGGGAAGGTATGATTCAGCCTGTGAGATTATGCTATGTAATGTTGCTGAAAGTGAAAGTGGCTCAGTTGTGTCCGATTCTTTGTGACCCCATGGGGAATTCTCCAGGCCAGAACACTGGAGTGAGTAGCCTTTCCTTTCTGCAGGGGATCTTCCCAACCCAGGGGTCAAACCCAGGTCTCCCACACTGCAGGCAGATTCTTTACCAGTTGAGCCACAAGGGAAGCCCAAGAATACTGGAGGGTAGTCTATCCCTTCTCCAGATCTTCCTGACCCAGGAATCGAACTGAGGTCTCCTGCATTGCAGGTGGATTTCTTACCAACTGAGCTATCAGGGAGCCCTATGTAATATTGCTGGAATACAGCAAAGGGACTATATATGCAAGCAGACACTCTTTAGACTCAAGAACTTGTTCCATTGCCACCCATTGAGCCAAGGAATAATCTCACCCTGCTTATTTCTTTCAGTCAAGTGTCCTGTCTCTTTGCTTATCCTTGGTGTCATCTAAGAGCATGGGCTTCCCAAGCAGTGCTGTGCTAAAGAACCTGCCTGCCAATGCAGGAGACTTGATCGCTGGGTCGGGAAGATCCTGTGGAGAAGGACATGGCACCCTACTCCAGTATTTCCCTACCTGGGAAATCCCATGGACAGAGGAGCCTGGTGCACTACGGTACATATTGTTACAAAGTGTCCAACACTACTAAAGCTATTTAGCACACATGCATCATTTAATTCAGGATGGTATACCCCTTAAGATGACAAGAATAGAGATGTGACTTATTTAGTATATATATCAATTCATTCAACAATATTTTGAGCACTTCCTGCGCTGTGCATCCATATTTTGAGTTGTATACCTGGTAAATACAGTTATCCAGGACAAGTGATGGAAGAACTTCTCAACATACACATTCGCTACAGAGAAAGCATTTCTCGCTCCATATTCAGAGGGAAACTAACCCATGAGATTCTTCCCAAGAAAGAGTCCTAGACATGTAAGTTCAGCAGCCATTGGGTAATGAATTCCCGTGCAACTGCGTTAATGACCATTAGCTGTGAGTAGTTCTGCATCCCAAAAGTCTGTGCAACTCTTAGGACATGGACAGGTTTGTCACTGCACCTGTGGATCTAGGAAAGAAAGCAAAACCCCAGTGTGACTGACCTTATATTTTCCAAGACAGATAGATGGACAAACATAATTACAGCAATTGCCTATGTAGAGATACAGACATAAAAATAATGATTAGTCATTTATAGATACCTATCTATCTATTTAATCTATCCACCTATCATCAATCTATCTTAATCTTCCAAATACATTTTTCTTGGTATCTTTCCAGACACTCATGAATTGCAGTGATTCTTACTCCACAAGATGAACACTCTGTAGAAAGACATTGCTTCCAGTGTTCCCTGTCTTGCATCAATATCTAGAATATTGAATCTAGCATCTTCACTTACATCAAAATGCCATCTCATTAACTGTCAGTCCTGTAAATCAGCATTTCAGATTTCTGGATTATATTCAGAGGGTACTGAGTTGCCCTTTTCCTTGCATGATGTATTGTGACTTTTTTACAGCAAAATATAATTGTAGATGCAGAATAAAACTATAGTCTCTGAATTTTTTTGGTTTGTTTGTTTTCCTTTTGCAATTGTTGCAAACTTTCAAAATTGCAACTCCTGCTATTAATTTCAACTGATATTTTCAACTCTCTTAACCCAGAATTCACATCCGACAGCTGTAAAGGCTTTCAGCCATAATAAATCTCTGCCTGACTTCCCAAAGCAAACAGTGTTGAGGAGAGTGATCCCTCCAATAACATTTTGTCAGCTCAAATCACCACCACAACATAAGTGATTCAGACAGTCTGAACTGACTCCAGGCTTCCCAACCTCCGGTCCTTATTTCCTATTTTCTTTTACTTATGACCTGTTCTTAATACTCTGAAGAGTCTGAAAATGCTGTGTCCATTCCTCAAGACTGGCTAAATGCCCATTTAGCACATTTTTCTCTCGTCTCTCTCAGAGAAGATTCTGCCTTGTGACCTGCTTAGTCTAGTTCATCTGAAAACTCAGTTTATTCAGGCCTGCTAATTTTGAAAAAAGAGTTGTTAAACTGTAATAATATAAAATAAAAATTTTAGTAGCAAATCTCTGCTTCCCATATGGCTCAGTGGTAAAGAATCTGCCTGCAAATGCAAGAGATGTAGGAGATGCAGGTTCGATCCCTGGGTCAGGAAGATCCTCTGGAGGAGGAAATGGCAGCCAACTCCAGTATTTTTGCTTGGGACATCCCATGGACAGAGGAGCCTGGCAGACTACAGTCCAAGGGGCTGCACAGAGTCTGACACAACTGAGCACACATAACACACAACAAACACACACACACACAACTGAGCACACACACATGTAGCAAGTTTCCACTTTCTCTATTCACAGAAAGTAAGTGAACCAGAGTGGTTTTCTTCTATATGCTTACAGTTAATTCAGAGACTGTGATGCCCACAGAGTGTATCCCTCTCAATGGGACTATAAATGATGATTGAGTGAATTAATGAGCTTCCTTGGAGCACGATTCTATGAACAAAAGTTAGATCAAGCCACATGAGCCTGGTAAAGAAATGTATATACTGTCTAAAACCATGCTTTTCAAATAGCAAATAATGCAACAATTAAGAACCCAGAGACTTTGAGTCTAATCCATCTTTGAATACTGGCTCTGCCTCTTAGATCAGTTTGACCATGGGCACACGGGCCTCATCTGTAAACTAGAGGTTCATTACCCACCTAATTAAGTAAAACAGGGCTTGTTTTTATTGCTGCTAGCAGTGTCTGGGTTTTAAGTCAGACTATGTTCTTGACTTTGGATGAAGTGTTGGCCCTAAAGCAACTGGAAAACCTGTAATTTTCCAAATAATTCATTCACTGTAGTTTTTTAATCCAGTTTCATTAAGATATAATTAATATATAACATTGTTTTGGGTTAAAGCTTACTACATAATGATCATATACCAAGAGAAAGACAGAGACAAGTAAATTTATTATTATGATAATAACTTTATTTCTCATCCATCGCCTGACATTGTTACAATTGTTTTTTTCTTGTGATGAGAACTTTTAAGATCTACCCTCCTTGTAAATCTTTAATTTGAACAATTCTGGCTAAAAATGAACATCCTTTATCTTCTCCCTATAGGCTACTTCAGAAAAAAACATATTTTGGTGTTATTATATTGTGAAACAAACACAAAGTAAATATTATGACTCTTATAAATAAGAGTGTAAAATATCAGTCAGCATAAGAGCTAATAGCTATAAAAGAAAGAAAAGTTTGAGCTAGGTTCTATGCCCAGAATCAATCAATGAAAAAATCTTTAAAAAATTCACTATCATTTAACATTAATTTTGAAACAAAACTGAAAAATGACTTAAGGGTGTCTGACTTAATGTAGAGTAATTATTAAGAATTGGGGCTCTTGAGCCGGATGCTTGATTCAAATTCCCTACTAATTCTGTCATTTTGCTAATATACAGGTTATTTAATCCTTCTGGGTTTTAATTCTTTTGACTATACCTAAAAGATAATAAGAGTATCTACTTCATAGGAGTTCACAGAATTTAATGAGCTAATATACAGCTCATAACAACACTGGTACAAAAAATTGCTCCCCAAATATTAGTATTATCATTATTAGCAAAGCAGGGCACTGACTAGAAAACTGAATGAATTTGCCTAAGGTCACATCATTAGTTCATGATAGAGGCTGGATTTTACTTGGAGCTCCATAGACGTATTGAATTCTTTATTTGATAACAAATAGTATTGTTTACTATGAGCATCGTGCTACAGACTGGAAAAGCAATGATAAGTAAAGCAAGTTATTTTCGAAGATCTTACTCACAGTCTAGCTTTGGAAAGATGTAGCTACGTAAGCAAATGATACCATATGTGTGGGTGTGTGGGTGTTATTGCGTGCAACTGATAGAGGGCATGGGGGCATCCAGGGTAGGAACTACCTCTCAGTGCCAGAGAAACTTCATGGAAAAAAATAACCATCAAGCAAAGAGAGAGAAAGTGAAAGACTGAAGGACTGTGAGCTAACAGCTAGGCAACGTGGCCAAGGCCCTCAACATCTGCATGCATCAGCCCCATAACTAGCTTTCACACCTAGAAAAGCATCAGTGAGCATGTGTGTGTGCTTAGTAGCTTCAGTGTGTCCAACCCTTTGTGACCCCATGGACTGTAGCCTGCCAGGCTCCTCTCTCCATGGGCTTTCCCAGACAAGAATACTGGAGGGGGTTGCCATGCCCTCCTCTGGGGGATCTTTCTGACTCCGGGATTGGACCCACATCTGCCCTGCAAGCAGATTCTTTACCCACTGAGCCGCCTGGGAAGCCCCTTATTAATGAGCATGGATCCTATGAAAACTGGCAAGCCTAAGGATAATTCCATAAACTCAATAATTTGAATAAAATAACCGCAAAAGCACAAAAGCTCCTAATGTTTCCCTTTTTTTTCTTTTCTTCTTTCTCTTCTTCTTCTTCTTTTTTTTTTTTTTGGAGGATTAATGACTGTTTATAGAATTCTAAGCCAAAGCCTTTTCAAACTCAGGCCATCTAAGTGCAAAGTGTGATTAATAGCCCTGTGAGGTTAAATGTTTGATTATATGGGGAAAAAAGAAAGTTGCTACTGTTGGTACAAATGGACTTGGTGTGTAACAGAAAGAACACTGAAAAAGAAGTAAAAACATACACTGTTCCTCTTTTAGCTCTGGTTGTTGAACGTATTCTCTACTTAAAAACCTTTTTTTGTTTGCTTGTTTAGGAAACAACTATTCCTGTTCTTCAAATAGTTGAGAGTATCAACTTCTGGCTTTAAATACCTCAACTTTACTGAGCCTTTTTAAAAAAGAAAGAGAGCGAGAGCTTGAGAGGGAGAGATTGAGTTATTAACACTTGGCATTGGTTATGAGCAGAAATCTGTAACACTGAAGATAACAGTTTTGCTTGTAGAGCAATCGGGGCTTTCATCTTTCAGAAACTATAGTGGTACCTTTTAACTTTGGGATCCTATTCTCCTGGATGCACAGCCCATCAGACAAGGCAATGATTCTGTTAAAACTCTCTCAGTTTGCACGAATACTGAGAGTAACCGTAGAATTTTCATCACATTTCTAGTTTTGTAAATACACTAGGTAACTAGATAATTGAATCTGGTTTCCTTCAATGTATTCCCTTTATGTAAGTATACACTAGTTCAATGCTTCCTTTCTTCTCCAAATTCATATGTCATTTACAGAATGCCGTGTTGTTCTGTGATGGTTAAAAACAGTTAATAAGTTTATGCCAAGTAAAAGAAAATAGTAATGGGACCACCCAAGAAGATTAAATAGGAAATAAGGGATAAAAATCTTTGCCCCAAGCAATACTTGGTTCATAACATGCTACTGATGTTTAAGACTTTATCCCATTCTCCAAAATTCTTACTACATTCACTTTACTCATTTTATAAACCCAAGGTCAGACATTAAACTACATATAAAGGAAAAGGGGCAAATATTTGTAATTTTATAACAAATTAACTATTCCTCACTTACCTTTCCAAAAAGCTTAATAATATTCATGCTTCCAACATAAAGTATACACTAGGGGATGTTTTAGCCTGTTGATATTTTATTCTAACAACAGCAATAATAACAAAGGAGCTTACACTTATACAGACCTCATTATATACCAGACACTGTTCTAAGCACTTCCATGTAACAACTCAACTATCCTTACACAATCCAATGAGGTAGGTCCTATTTTTATCCCCATTTTACATTTAAGGAAACTGAGCCACAAAGATTAGATAAATTGCCTATTAATGCCACTCATAATGAGACTGGAGGGTGCTAATGTTTCACCAAATAAGCCAATAAATTTTGTGCAAGAGCTAGCCTGAGGCTGAGTCCATCATGGGACTCATGGTTTGGGTGTCCCAGTGAAACAATATAACATATTATTTGAATATGGCTCATACAAATGAGCTCACCTCCTTGAGCTGTTTGTTCATGGTGCCTCCCAAGGGAGGCTTTCTTGACACCTTTTTTACAATGATACCACTCTTCCCCAAATGAACCTCTTCTTCTGCTCAATTTATTTTTATCTATGTTACTATGTTACTATTTTTTATCTATGTTATCTCCATGTTACTATATGTGTTATATATTTTTGTCTTAAATTGTATATCTCTTCACTAGAATACAAATCCCACCCACCCGGACAATATTCCTTAGTTGACACTCTACATGGTTCCTGGACAAAATCAATGCCCCATAAATGTTAGTGGAATAAACGAATGAATGGATATTTTGGCAATCTTTCCCAGTCATATAAATATTACAGAGGCAGACAACTGACACTGAATTTTTTATGAGTAGTTACCTGCCTTGATCTAGTCAGTGTTTCATTATTAATAATTGAATAATTGAATAATATGAATAAATAATTATTCATTATTTAACACTGCAAGAGTTTCTGTTTCTCTTTAGTGATTGCTCTTTATATATATATATAAATGGGGGAGTTTCAAATGCAATTTTGTTTATTTCAGCAAATTGGAAGAAGTTAGACTTTGGACATGTTGCTCTTTGAGCCTGTGGGGAACATCTCTGCCAACCCTTTGCCAGGATCATTCTCTCCCGATTAACATTAGCATTAATACAACATCCTACTAATAACAAAGAAAAATATGGGGGAAAAAATAGACTGTGGCTATTAGCCCTTTGTCTTCTGGATACACACATACACACACACACATAATAATCTGATAAATGTCCGGTGGGATGGAAGTCAAGTAAAAGCATCTTTTCAATATTAATTTTGAAACTACTTTATTTTGGTGACTTTATTTTCCATGATTAGTTGCCAAACAAAGACTTTTTTCCTGCTACATATTTCTCCAGTATTTTATTCTTACACTTATATTAGTTTGTTGTTCAGTCGCTAAGCTGTGTCCAATACTTTGCAACACCATGTACTGTAGCATGCCAGGTTCCTCTGTCCTCCGCTATCTCTCAGAGTTTGCTCAAATTCATGTCCATTGCTTGGTGTTGCTTACTTTTTTATTAACTAATTTTTATTAGTTATTCTTTGTTACCAAGAGACAGTCCTGTTTAAATGCATTAAACTTGTTATCTCATTTCAGTTCAGTTCAGTTCAGTCACTCAGTCGTGTCCGACTCTTTGCGACCCCATGAATCGCAGCATGCCAGGCCTCCCTGTCCATCACCAACTCCTGGAGTTCACTCAGACTCACGTCCATCGAATCTGTGATGCCATCCAGCCATCTCATCCTCGGTCGTCTCCTTCTCCTCCTGCCCCCAATCCCTCCCAGCATCAGAGTCCAAAAACCCCTAAAAGGTAAGTGTTATTATCACCCCCATTTGCAGAGGAGGGCAGGGATGGCTTGAGACATTAAGTCACCTGCCTGAGGTCATGCTGCTATTACAGATTAGTGCAAGACTTAAATCCAGGCAGTCTCGCTTCCCCAATTTTTTTTTTTTTTAACAATTATGCTTTAACTATGTTCTAGTACTTCCCACTTTAAGTGCTTAGCATAATACTTAGTTAATCCCTCTTCTGTCCTCTTCTTTCTCTTTTTTCCCTTCTTTTCCCTTTCTTCCTCCACCTTCTTGCTTTTCAAGACTCATATTTAAAGATTCATATTACTGGCACTTCTGCTTTTTGTATCAGCTGGGAAAATAGTCCCTTCAAAAGAATAAATATTCGTGACAATTAATTATCAAACTGAGTCGATTATACTTTTCATATTTGTTCTATCTCTAGGATTTTAGATTTTCTTTATGGTCATAATCTCAATTATATGTTCCTTGTGTCTGAGGCCTCATACCATTCATGTTCACACACAATTAGCATTTACTAAACATTTAATATTCCAGGTCCTATGTTAGGCAGTCCACAACCATGATTCATTTTAAATCTTACACCAGTGACAGAAAAACCTCAAAGTCAAGAACCCATTCGCTTATACCAAGTGGTCTCATGTGTACTAACCATATGCAAACAGCCAAAATAAGTATCGATTCTTTTTAAAATGCCTGACATTTCCTTTCTGTGCATTTGGAAGTTCTGGTACCCAAAGTTATTTCTTTAGAAGAGTTTTGTGTACATATCTGACACAGTTAAAGTTTACATGGCGAAATAAGAAAACATATTAAGCGAAAATGGCTTTAAAATTTGTCTTTAAAAGGATCACATCACAATCCATATTTATTGGATTTCAATGCTTTTTCAGCAACTTCTGTCAGTGCAAACAACTCTTGATTCTTATCCCTCTCAAAACAAATCCACCTGAAAGAAGAAATGCTTTGCAAGGTGTGATCACGATGGAAAAGACATGTATAGTCCTGCAAGGTGGAGAAGGCTCTTCTGAGAAATACTGCCATAACCGAGTCTGCCAGAAAGGTACTGCTTCTCTGTGTTAAATGCATGTACACATTTAAGAAATGATTCACAAGTGCATCACCAGTGCTCACTTCAAAGTTAAGCACTTCTGTGACTCTCTGGTAAAAAATAAGGGTGTGGCTTTTGTATTATAAACTAGCAGCAGGAGTGAAGAGGACTAATGAGAAAGAGAAAGATAGCCAGAAGCACAAGTGAGACATCTTATCTTCACTGATGAAACATTGCAGTCTCTGGGCACACAGAAGATACAACAGAGAGATATAGAGAGAAATCAAACACGGGGCAAGGCAAAACAAGACAAACAAGAGGCCACAAACAATACAAATCCATGAGAAGACTGAGACTGGCTGCAACTCTTCAGTACAAGAAATAGCCCGCAGTCCATAAAAACTCTGAAAGCGAAAGTGATTCCCTTTTAAGTTTTGCAAGGTGATGACAGCTTCCTGCAGATTGGCCTTTAACTGATCAAATTTCAGCAGCTCATTCAGCTCCAAGGCCAAGTTCTCATCCTATGTAATAGTGGAGGTTTGCTCAGACAAGCGCCCATATGGTAGGTTTTGCTGTTCAAAAGAACTTTTCCTCCCCATAGACTTTTCAGGCAACTGGAGGCCAGTATCTCTAATGCATGCCTGAGTCTGAATTTAAGATTTTTCACAGTTGCAAACCAATGTTTTCATTATAAATGCAATGGTGCAGCAAGACTTACTGTCCACAATATTAAAGCTTAAAATCACCCTGAGTAGCAAGTTCCTAAATAACAACTTGCAACCTTGAGATACCATTGGCTTTGGAATATTTCTATTATAACTTGATTTACTCAGGGAAACAACAAACTTAAATGGCTAGAAAAGCCAACATTCCATAATTCTTCTCTTATATGTTGTATGATATGTGATATCTCATATGATAACTAAGGAAAAAATATTTGAGAGAGAAAATACTGGAGATTCAAATTTATTTCATGCAGTGATTTCTCCCCAGTGGGAAATAAAGAAAGTGTGTGTGTGTGTGTGTGTGTGTGTGTGTGTGAGAGAGAGAGAGAGAGAGAGAGAGAGAGAGGAATGTCTGAGAAAATGTATTTCGTATGTCTGAATTACGTCTTTCAAGACCCCATATGATGTTTTCCGGCTTCTAAAATTTTCCAGGGTTGCCATCCAGAGTCAACACACTATTTAAATGCAGAGACCACCATCACCAGCTCAGGGCAAAAGACCTGAACAGTCACAATCGCTTAATATTATCAGTGAAGGCTTCTTGGGAAATTGTCACTCACAGGCAGGGGTCTCTGTATCACAGAGCAAATCCTCTGAGATCCTCAGTCTCTCCTGCTGAAACTTCATCTTCCACGGCTGCCTTGGGGTCACTCCCAAACAGCAGGGCACCAGACATGTTACCTTACGAGGAGCCATACCTCAGTACAAGAGGATGGAGTTTCAGTATCGGCTCAAAGCCTTTTTACCTTGGAGACTTGACAGTAAGTCAGGACCTTGCTGTAACATGATCATTTGTTGTTTTAGAATGTTAATCGCTCCACTGAGTTATCTAGTTATTTGAAAAATAAAATAAGAACCGCATTGAGATAAATTAACCCTTCTTTCCCATGCCAAGGAGAGAGTTAAAAATTATTTAATTACTGAACATATTGCTAATGCCCTTCTGATAGTTCAGAATTTCAGATCTGAAGTCAAAAGGAATGTTTTATCTGAATTTACTCTAATTCATAGCTGGGGTCCTAACTCTCATTTGTGAATTCGTGCAAGTCACTCAAGGCTATCTTTGATGTCTGAGTTACTTGGGGCTCATCATTATTATTTTTATACATAGGAGGGAGGGGGGCCTCCAGCGTTTTGAAATTAAGCTTCCAACATCATCACTGCAGCCTGTGAGAATAGAGGCACTAGGGATATTGTCCCTATGTGCTGATTTGATCCCACTGACTCACCCTGCTCATTCCTCTGGGCTGGCTTGACATGAAGAGCAAATAACAACAGCGTTAATCCCCAGGATTTGGAAAGGGAGGTGGGGTTTGGAGTTCTCTTTCTCTCTTTCTCCAAGAGAGCAGTTGAGACTGTGTGGCAGCAGTCAGCAAGACAGGCTGCTCAAGTTATGCTCCACATTGAGAGTCACCCTTGAAGCTGGGGGGTGGGGTTGGGGGTGGGTGGGTGGGGGAGGGGGGGTCTTTTGTTCGTTTTGTTCCTTCCAAAGTGAGAACTGGTGCCCTCTCTGTAGCAAATGTGAGCAGAAAGGGCTGAAAAAGGAACCATGAACTGGTAACAAGAAAAAAAGTCACTTGTCAACCACACAGGGAGCTCAACCCAGTGCTCTGTGACAACCTTGAGGGGTGGGATAGGAGGGAGCTGGGAGGGGCGTTCAGCAGGGTGGGGACATATGTCTGCCTGGGACTGACTCATGTTGGTATATGGCAGAAACCAACACAATGTTGTAAAGCAATTATTCAACAACAACAACAAAAACCTTTGCCCACAATGCACCTTTTTTCTCCTGCCACTCAAGAAATAATCTTTATTCTTTTCCTGGAGTGAAGCATGTGGGTCGATCTTGATTCAGGCTGAGATTAAGTCTCCTGGTTTAGGAGGAATATGTGAGGAGAAAACAGCGGGGCTAATCATGGTGCCCTCAGGCCAGTGCTTCCCTGTTGGCTCAGAGGTTAAAGTGTCTGCCTGCAATGAGGGAGACCTGGGTTCGATCCCTGGGTTGGGAAGATCCCCTGGAGAAGGAAATGGCAACCCACTCCAGTATTCTCGCCTGGAGACTCCCATGGATGGAGGAGCCTGGTGGGCTACAGTCCATGGGGTCGCACAGAGTAGGACATGACTGAGCGACTTCACCTTCACTTTCAGGCCAAAACTTGTATTCTGAAGAAATTAGAAGTTTCTTCAGTTGGAAATATATTCATTAAGGGTCTCTTAAGTGCAAAGCTGGAAGTTTTGAGGATTATAATACACTTGGGGGATATATTTCTAACAACCAATAGTTCAACGATTTGAAAAATCAGATTTACTTTATAAATCACACATCTAAAATAAGTAATTCTAGAAGTTATTAAACAAATTATGGAATTAACTACAGCGTATTTGTTAAAGATAGTTTTGAAAATATTTCCTTTAAACTTGCAGTGTAGAATAGTTGAATCATATTTCAAGTTTTATCCATAATATCTAGAGCAATAAACTCTTCAGGAAGTGTCAGGGTATTTAGCATCATGTACTGGCCTCCAAATCTTTTACAGAGTCTGAAAACTTGCTAAACATTTGTAACAATAGTTTGCCTTCTGACTTTTCTGTCATACCAAAAGCCATTTTTAGCTAGAGTTGCCTATTAAAATATAGAAATCATTACCCAATTGATTAACTACCAATGCCACACACATCTGCCTCACTCTAAGTGGTTCAATAAACGATGCTTGACATCTTTATGGTTACTCAATTGAACACCTCCAAATCTTTTGGTCTACTGACTGAAAAGAAAGCATCATCCTTCAGAACAGGAAAGCCAAAGAAGATACAAAAGGAAAAAAGGAAGGAAAAACAAGATGATGACACAACCTCTTTTTAAATGTTTTCATTGATGTATTTTCAAATACTGAAATATGATTTTCCTTTTCAAGAATTCAGGCAGATCCCTAGAGAGAGAAGAACATGATGCCGTCATGTTCAATTGGACTTATGAAACAAATAAAGACATGGTTTGGAAGATGATCAAGATCTCTGAAACTTATCAACACGTTCAATGGAAATGAGTCGAGGGCCTTTCCCTTCCTAGTGAGGGCACCTAATTGTTTCATCCTGTTCTTCCTTTGGTGAGTTGCTAGTCTGTTCCTTGATCCTATGTTCTCAGTTTTGTGCTCTTTTGCAACCCCATGCACCATGGCCTGCCAGGCTCCTCTGTCCATAAGAATCTCCAGGCAAGAATACTGGAGTGCCTTGCCATGCCTTCTTCCAGGGGATCCTCCTGATCCAGGGATGAAACCCACGTGTCTTATGTTTCCTGCATTGGCAAGTAGATTCTTTATCATTAGCTCCACCTGGGAAGCCCCACTAGTGTCTTCAGGAGCCCTGAAAAGTCAGAATTTGCAGCCAGGTCACTAAAGGTCATAGAATCTGTAATTTGATAACATCTTTCTTAATTGCTTGAATTTAAACTATAACAGTGTATTTCTCTTTCAAGATCTAAGACAGAAACCAATCGGGAGGTGTCACAAATTAAAAATTGTTGGAAATGAATCATTCCAATAGCTTATGCTGAATACTGTTTTAATTTGGAAAAAAAAATTAATATTAGAGTGAAAAGAAGCTTCTCTTTTTCAAAATGCCCAGTCATTTTTAGAGGTTAGGTAATAGATCACATATTTGCTACAGTTTAAATGTATTATCTATTTATATAGTTTTTTTCTAAGGAGGGGCTTTCTAACTTTTAGAAAATTTAAATCATATTTTTAAGGTTAAATATTACAAAATTGTAACCTGTAGTAAATAGAAATTAAAATATAAAGTTAAAGCCTTAAACATCTCAATAACTGTAGTTACTTCACCTTTGTATTTTTCCTCCCAAAACAGCACTCTGTAAGCAGAGTCAATTAATTCATTTGAAGGTATTTTTCCTTTGATTTCTTCAAACACGAAGCCCTAAAACCTTGTCTTATAGAGAACTGTTAAACCTCTTTTGAAATTAGTTGAATTCAGAAGAGGAATATTAGGCAGAAAAATATGCATCCATTCAGGCCAAGAAGTGCTAATTTCAGCCCATTTCTGGGACTAAAATGTATTAATCCAATTTCCCTTATCCCAGTATCATACCAATTACATGCAGTTATCCTCCTAATTAAACTTCTTATCAGTTTTCAATTGAACTCATCCTTCCACAAGTGAGGTCAGGATCACCTGGAGGATCCATTCTCTTGTGACTGCTGGGTCCCATCCAAAGCTACTGAGTAGGCATTTCTGGGATGGATCCTGGAATCAGCACATTCTATAGGCTCTTAGAAGACTGAGAATTATTGGTCTAACTCATGTCAGCTCATCCATATTAGCTGGTTGATATAATACTGGACTAATTGACTATGCCTGCTGAAATCAGTGTTTATTTCATCACTGGCGTCCCACCCCATTTTTCTTAACCTTATTCTGTTGTATTTTCATAGTACCTCTTTGTCTTTCTTTAAATTTGACTTTTCTCAAATGATCCACCATGCTTCAAAACTATTATCTTTTCCTATTTCACTCAACTTTGTATATACTGCGTGATCTTCTAACAAAATGTGATCTTCTAACCAAAATACTGTGTGATCTTCTAACACTTCTAACCAACTTGGTTAACACTTCTAACCGAATGTTCCTTAAACTCAGAATTCACTGAATGAATGAATGGATTCAGGAGGGATCTTGGCCTTTGTTCTAAAACCATAATATTCCTCCTCATTTGAAACACACTACCAAATTATTCTGTATCCTTCTTCTAATTTAGTTAAGACACAATGTGATAGATTTTTTTTTTTCTATTTCTAGGTACTATGGATATAAAGATGACTAGAGCATATGCTCTTGTACCTGAGCGGTTCAAAAACAAAAGTGAAGAGCTCATTAAGCAGTCACCTTATTCTCAGCTTAATTCAGCCTCTGATTCATATTGTGCTATTTTATCCTTGAGCGGTATCCCAGATGACCCTCCTCTCTCTCTATCTAATTTATCTATTGAGAGGGAGAGAGAGAGAGAATACATATATATATATATATATATCTCAAAAAAGACCTTAGAACTTCTTGTGGTAAAGAATCATAAATTTAATAATTATTGGTGAGTGTCTTACAGTGAGTAAATAATGAATACCTGCTGCTGCTGCTAAGTCACTTCAGTCGTGTCCGACTCTGCGACGCCATAGACGGCAGCCCATCAGGCTTCCCCATCCCTGGGATTCTCCAGGCAAGAACACTGGAGTGGTTTGCCATTTCCTTCTCCAATGCATGAAAGTGAAAAGTGAGAGTGAAGTCACTCAGTCGTGTCCAACTCTTTGCGACCCCATGGACTGCAGCCTACCAGGCTCCTCCACCCATGGGATTTTCCAGGCAAGAGTACTGGAGTGGGTTGCCATTACCTTCTCCTGAGACCCCCTTAAAAAAGGTTGAATCGTGTCACTAGAAGACATTTGAAATCATTATGGAGGAATCCCTAAGAATCTCTCAGGACCTCATCAAGAAGTTACCTGTTTATTTTTCTGAGAATTTCAATACTTTTTAAGTATAACCCCATTCAAATAGCATATGTTATATCCCAATTGAAAACTCCAACTTAAATTCTCCCTCTCTTCTCTGCATCTTTCTCTTAGAGCTTTATTCCGTTTTTCATTTTACAATGGGCAGCATCTTATGAAGAGTAATTCAACTCAACTATCTAAAACAATCATCAAGGGATGGTGGGGAAATATTGAATAAAGATGGAACTTACTCCTTCTCTTTTTTTACACCACTAGTTACCTAGTCTTGCATCAAATCAAACCTGACTACTATAAACCACATCCTTGAATAGCTCACTATTTTAAGTTATTTTACATTTTTGCAGAAATGAGAGCACAGACCTCTTGACTCTCCAGCATTCTTTCTGTCACTCCAAACAGCAGGGCTGCGGATAATCCTTGAGTCACTGAAGACATGTTGGATGTGTGGGTGGCTTCTATTCTTTTCCTTTTCTTTTTTTTTTCCCAGAGACTGGTAAAATCACACTGGCTCCAGAGTTTCACCCTCATGCCCTAGCAACAGAGGTCATCAGTAGCATGGAGTCAGTTTGGGGTATCTCCGAATCAGAAACAAATAACAGGGACTCCTTTGGGAATCCACTGAGACCATTACAGACCTTCCAACGAACAGTTCAGCTTTGTAGTGTGCCTCCTTGAGAAACAGCTGTTTGTCTAACCTTTGAACTGACCGAAACATTAATCTGAAGCATAATTTAGTTCTGTCTGAGCTTCTGGGTATGCCATGAATAGCTGGCTTGCTTACATTCTACCAGTCTCCAAAATAATACATTTTCTGCTTTTCTTTTTTTTTTTTTTAAAGGCATTTTCCCCTTCCCGATTTAATTATGTAAGATCGCTTGATAAGTAAATGCCAAAGCTGGGGTAGAGTTCCTCCTCTCTGATAACTGTGCCTCTATCTCCCCTTGATCCTGCTGCTGGGGACTGATACACATCAGAATCCATAAAGCAGCTACTGCTGTCTCTGGGGCCTCTTTCCACGCCAAAGAGAAGGGTATGCTCAGGGTCTGACTCTGGTGACTCTGGTCAAGAGGAGTGGCACTTCTGTACAAGCCCCTGCATTGTGAAGCAGTGTGCTCACCAAGCGAAGCTGTGGCATTCCACAGGAAATCGCCAGTGGGAGGCAGTCTCCTGTGGAGTCTCCTTTCCCAGCTCAAAAAGGTTTCCAGCTCACAGAACCCCCTGATTCTGTTTCCTTTATTAGAATTTGATTCCCGTCAGTTCGATAGAAAGAATGGGAGAGAAACCCTAGCAAAGGGGAAGATACTTAGACAACACATGTGTAACCAGAAAACCACAGTCCCATTCTTACGCCACATGAGCCAAAGGAAGCTGTAAAGAGCAGGCAAAAAAGAGCTTGTTACCTGAAATAATTTAAAGGTTAAGAGAAAATAGTGAAATTACACTGTACAGGCCTCAGAGACCTCCCAGATGCAGGACCCATGAGTGTGTTTATTCATTTTCAAAGGAAAAAAGAAAACACCAATCTGTACAACTGAGAAGCAACTAGTAAACAACACTCTCTTTAATCCAAATGAGGTCCGTACTTATGCTTTTTGTTGTTGTTCAGTCACTTAGTTGTGTCTGACTCTTTGTGACCCCCATGGACTGCCCACCGGGCTTCCCTGTCCTTCACCAACTCCCAGAGCCTGCTCAAATTTGTATACATGGAGTCTGTGATGCCATCCAACCATCTCATTCTCTGTTGTCCCCTTCTCCTGCCCACATCAGTCTTTTCTAATGAGTCAACTCTTTGCATTAGGTGGCCAAAGTATTGGAATTTCCGATTCAGCATGTCCTTCCAATGAATATTCAGGGTTGATTTCCTTTAGGACTGGTTGGTTTGATCTCCTTCGTGTCCAAGGGACTCTCAAGAGTCTTCTCCAGCACCACAGTTTGAAAGCATCAGTTCTTTTGCACTGAGCCTTCTTTATGGTCCAATTTTTGCATCCGTACATAACTACTAGAAAAACCATAGCTTTGACAATAAGGACCTTTGTTGGCAAAGTAATGTCTCTGCTTTTTAATATGCTGTCTAGGTTTATAATTTCTTGCAAAAGTTGAGCTAAGGCCTGGGTTACAGAATGAGCTAGACTCTGCCGCTGTCCTTTAAGGATAACTTCTCTGAAAACTGAGGAACTGATGATGATACATCACCTTGAAATACACAGTATGATTAGATACATTTGTCAGGAAATGTCCTTTGTCTACAACAGGGCTTCCTTCCCCATTATGCTTATGGTTATAACCATGAGGCTTATGGATTTTTTTGTAGGAAAATTCAGTGCACTGATGATGCCTAGTTTATAGTGGATGCCAGTTTGGGTTGAAAGAACAATTCTCATACAACTTAGAGGAAAATTGTGAGTTTTTTAATATGTTTCTCATACTTAAGGAACTGATTAGGAAAGTCAGACTCAAGGCAGTGATGTGCTTGCACATGTTTAACTACTTATTCTCTTGGGGGTAGTG
The DNA here is from genome assembly GCF_032405125.1 of Capricornis sumatraensis. Taxonomy (NCBI): domain Eukaryota; kingdom Metazoa; phylum Chordata; class Mammalia; order Artiodactyla; family Bovidae; genus Capricornis; species Capricornis sumatraensis. The sequence continues at coordinate 17,135,166 of NC_091083.1, forward strand.
AAAAGGAAGCCCTAATTTATATCATTTGACAATTTCTATGATGCAAACACTTCCTACTGTTGTTTATTTCAAGCCACCATGACATTACTGAATGTGTAGTTGGGAAGAGATGGTCACAGTCAGATTTTGCAAGCCTGTCGGGACAGCTCTGAACACCATTGAGGAATGCCCAGTAACTTGAAATATTATGTGTTCTGAATGAATCTCAAGTATAGCTTTTAACACTGTAATGCTTTGTGGGCTCTTAAAACCTGAAGCAATATCCTCAATAGGCTTTGAAGAGGTAACAGATGGTGATGAAAATAAAAAATCATTCACAACATAGTATAGAATTTGTATAGGTAAAATAGAAAATATCTATTTTTCACTAAGGTATTTTAGTTTGGGCACAATTGCCAATATTTCTAACTGCCTAAAAGAAGCTTTTCCTCCTTCCAAAAAGACAAAAATGTTTTCCTGAGTGGAAGTATGAAAAAATGTATAATTATTATCTTACAATCAACTAAATATAACAAAGATTTAAAACATTCTGTGAGCAAAAATTAATGCTGCATGTTATCAAGAGAGAACAACAACAAAAAGATAAAATGATACTTATGAAGTATACTTTCACTTAGGATTGCCCAAACTTTGATGTACCATCATTAGTTCCTAACATATCAGGGAATTTAAGTTCTAGAAAACAAGGATGGAGTCTGTTTCACTCTGTTATTCTAGTGCCTATCATAGTAGGTTTAATAAATATTTGGTTGATTTGGATTAGAGTTTTCCCTAGCTTCCAGTGTCCAAACTAACTTTTATACTAAACCATGAAAGCAGACTTTCTGTTCTTACTTTTCTCATTAGACTGAGGTTACATGAATTCACAGAAGAAAAAAAAAACCAAAAACTAATATAGTATGTGAATAGACTGTAAACATAGCAACAGATGTAAATGTTAAGGAAATAAATTTTTTTTAATTTCCAGATTTTTGGTAATCAAACTTATGCAAAGTGAATAAATATTTATATTAAATTTTAATTCATGAAATAAGAATTTAAAACATAATACCTATTGATCCCATAGCAGGGATCTAGAAGTAGAAGTCAGGGTTCCATTTCCTTCTGCTAGCACTGGAAGTTAATTCAAACCTTTTGGCAAAGCAAAATAGATCAAGAGATCCCAAGACACAGAAATGATCATACTCTTTGACCCAGAAGTGTTTTCCTATAGGAAAAAGAAAATGTACATATATACATATATATATACATTTCACAATATAAATAAATAAGTTCAAATGGATAGAAAGAAGTCCTATATGACCTACAATGCTCTCTGAGTATTTTGGACAATTCAAAACATGAAAACAACCTACCTATTTTATCAAAAAAGAGAGAGTAAATAAACTGTGACTCTGCAATGACTAGTGGGCTGCCGTCTATGGGGTTGCACAGTCGGACATGACTGAAGAGACTTAGCAGCAGCAGCAGCAGCACTCACAGAGGAGTAGTGAATAAGTGGAGAAAGGATTTAGATCATAGACATTGGAACATAGTTTTGAAATATTAAGAAAAAATCATGCTAAATTCTGTACACTTACATTATGAATTTAAAGGATGAGTTGGTAAACTTTTATATAAAAGGCTAGGTAGTAAATATGTTGGTCTTGCAGGACATGTGGTCAGCATTGCAGCTACTCAACTATCTTGTTATAGCACGATGGCAGTCTTGGACACTATGTAAACCAATGATCATACCCATGTTCCAATAAAACTTTATTTACAAAAATAGGTGGTAGCCAGATTTGGCCCAAGAAATGCAAATATTGTGAACTAGAAAGACCTACATCAAACTGAAAGCAGTGTTTTTGAAGTGGGTAGAGTTGTATTTATTGATTTTTCTTAAGCATTGGTTTAATTTTTTTACTATGTATTTGAATGATTATACAGCATCCTCTAAACTATATACATCCATATAAAAATAACTGCTTCTCCATAAACCTGTAGTTATGTTTTGTCACAGTAACATGTCTCAGAATGCAATTTTACATGAGAGAAATTCATGAAGAATATCTATTTGAAATTCCCTGGCAGTCCAGTGGTTGGGACTCTGTGCTTTCACTGCCAGGGGCCTGGGTTCCATCTGTGGTCAGGGAACTGGGATCTCACAGGCTTCACAGTGCAGCCAATAATTAAATAAATAGATGTATTGCTTTAGAGATCAATTTAACAGAAATCATCAAATATTTCTCTAAATAAAAGGTATAAACATCTCATGTCAAATTCATATTCATGAGACTAATAATAACTATTCATAACAATAATTTATGTTATTGTTTAGTCACCAAGTCATCCTACTCTTTGTGACCCTATGGACTGTGGCCATGAGGCTCTTCTGTCCATGGGATTTCCCAGGCACTGGAATGGGTTGCCATTTCCTTCTCCAGGGGACCTTCCTAACCCAGCGATCAAACCTGCATCTCCTATACTGGCAGGTGGATTCTTTACCATTGAACCACCAGGGAAGTCTATCAGTAATTTATAATTAATATTACAAGTAACTTATGAGCATCTACCAAGTGACTGACACTGTATTAGGAGGTTTACATTTACACGCATTATTTCTTAGTATTCATGACCATCCTAGAGAAGCAACGCGGATTGGGTCAATTCTATTTATTTTACAAAACCTAATTTTTCAGTTTTTAAAGGCTCATTGGAGGCATAATGTCCTCCCTTACCCAAGAGTTTACTTCTCCAACAGTGAGGCTGTCACATGATTTGCTGTGTTCTTAGGAAAACTGCCTCCCTAACCCTGCTAAGTTGACCCAGAGGGTAAGTACCAACATTGGTCTTTAAACTCACTACTAGTTTAGGAGGAGTTCTTTAAACTCATTAATAGTTTAGGAATCCAAACTCTTTCTGGAGGAAAAACTGTGAGGAGAGGCTTCCCTACTGGTCCAGTGGTTAAGAATCTACCTTGTAATACAGGAGACATAGGTTTGAATCCTGGTCCAGGAATATCCCAGATGCCACAGAGCAACTTAGCACAACTACTGAGCTTGCACGCTGGAGTCCTGGCGCTGGAACTACTGAAGCCCACACCCCAGAGCCCAAGCTCCACGAGAGAAGCCACTGCACCGAAAGAAAACCTGTGTGCAGTAACAAAGAGCCAGCCTAGCCAAAAACAGAGAAATGAATTTAAAAAATACACACGTACCTCCATGGTGGATTCATGTCAATGTATGGCAAAACCACTACAATACTGTAAAGTAATTAGCCTCCAATTTAAATAAATCTATGTTTAAAAAATTAAAAAAGAAAAAGAAATTACCTGGGATAGGTAATGGAAAAAGAATTCACAAAGATTGTTCTTCAAAAGAAAAAACAAAACAAAACTGTGAGAACCTAAGCCATTTGGTGAGGGTTAGAGACTAAGAGGTGTATCACTCTGTGATATACCTATCTCATGTCCTGTGTGAAGGATAAAGATGAGCTAAGAAACAAACTGGCACGTGAGAAAAGATAGCACCTTCAAAATGCACTGTCCAGCCCTGCTTCTACCAGCTCATACTACAAGGACAGGTTGAAGAACCATCCAGCTAAACTCATCCCAAATTCCTGACTCATAATCACAGTCAAAATGACTTTGAAAGTACTAAGACTTGGGATAGTTTGCTGCAGGACAGCAGATAACAGGACCACTTGCTGGAAACAAAAACTTTATGAAAGAAATATTTATGACTAAGAAACACATTTAGCTCCTTGATATCCACTTGACTCAAAACTGCAATGAGAATAATGATGGCAGCACTTAAACATCCTGAATTCTAGTGACGTTTATCCAAAGGAGTTCTACTAAGTGACAAAGCATGCTACTTCTCATCTCATTACAGGCTGACAATGTCTCTGAAATTTTGAGACTATCACACCTGGACAGGGAATTCATTTTAAGGCCCCTAAACTCCAGACAATTTGGAAGAAGTACAGAGAAGAACAATCTCATCTCTGACCCACACCTTTCCCAATTAAGAAATAAAATTTTAAAAACAACAAAAAAAAGCAGAACTTTAGCAAGAGTCTACCCCACACGTAAAACCACAGTGATTAAAGAGAGGTCTGGCTGGAGATAAAAGACAAAGCATGTAGCTCACTATATGAAAATATGCCTCAGGGCCAGCAACTGGTAACTACAGGAAAAGTATGATCTGAGGCTAGAAATATTTCAGAGACATTTTGTACCAGCAATTGTACTTTTCACGAGGTGTTATTCAGTTCAGTTCAGTCGCTCAGTCGTGTCCAACTCTTTGCGACCCCATGAATCGCAGCACGCCAGGCCTCCCTGTCCATCACCAACTCCCGGAGTTCACTCAGACTCATGTCCATCGAGTCAGTGATGCCATCCAGCCATCTCATCCTGGGTCGTCCCCTTCTCCTCCTGCCCCCAATCTCTCCCAGCATCAGAGTCTTTCCCAATGAGTCAACTCTTCGCATGAGGTGGCCAAAGTACTGGAGCTTCAGCTTCAGCATCATTCCTTCCAAAGAAATCCCAGGGCTGATCTCCTTCAGAATGGACTGGTTGGATCTCCAGCTAAAAAATTTTTTTTCAAATTTAATGTTTCCCTCAAGTTTACATTAACAAACTTGAAGCAAAATTGTCAACCTATGGGAGAAACAGACTTTACTGAAGGTTGAAGGAGGGGAAGGCTTATTTGTGTCAAAACACTAATAAACTAATCAACTTTCCCCCCTGATTCTTACTTAGAGGAAACTTTCCATGGGGCCCCAGCCTCTCCCAATCTTGCCCACCTCCGTGTTTCTCCTCACTAGACTATTGCTCCCACATGATCAAAAAATTAATTTTCAAAACCCCTCCTTTTAAATAGTGCAGGACATTTCAGTTTACCTCACCTAAATTTCTCTCCACTTATAACTTTACAAAGCCTGTATCTCTACACATCCAGAGATTCCTTAAGCTAGGTGACTATCTTGAGGCCTCATCTGCTAACTGTGGGTTTGAATCTCTGCCTCTTTCAACAGCCTCTGCAAGGAGGTGAAAGAGATTTTGTAAATTATGACAACTTCCTAAAAACCTACTGACTCCAGTCAACTTTGATTTGAAATAGCATTTCTTTTTTTTCTTTTTATCTGTGAATCTGTGACAAGGTTTAGTGTTAGAGATATCTACTGTGTAGTTTCATTGAAATTAACACCTGAAGACAGGTAGGAGGACAGATTGGAATTATGAGAAGTTGTAGACCTGACAACTTTGGTCCAGTGATTCTCAACTGAGGACAACTTTGCCCCCCAGAAAATATTTGATAATGTTGGAGACATTTTGTGTGTGTGTGATGAAATGGGGGTGAAGGATTGATACTGGCACGTAGTAGATAAAGGACAAGAATGGTGCTGAACATTATAATGCTCAGGACAGCCCCTTAACAAGAATTATCCACCCTGAGACATCACTAGTGCCAAACTTGAGCAACCTTGGTTTCAGCCGAATTGATGCTTTCAAACTGTTGTGCTGGAGAAGACTCTCAGAGTCCCTTGGACTGCAAAGAGATCAAACAAGTCAAACCTAAAGGAAATCAACCCTGAATATTCATTGGAAGGATTGGTGTTGAAGCTCCAATACTTTGGCCACTTGATGCAAAGAACTGACTCACTGGAAAAGATCCAGATGCTAGGAAAGATTGAAGGCAAAAGAAGAAAGGGGCGGCAGAGGATTAGATGGTTGGATAGCATCACTGACTCAATGGATGTGAGTTTGAGCAAACTCCAGGAGATGGTGAAGGACTAAGAAGCCTGGCATGCTGCAGTCCATGGGGTTGCAAGGAGTCAGACACGACTTAGCAGCTGAACAAGAGTACCACAGAAGTAAAATGGATTGTCCTGAGTTGGGCCAAAATTATTGGCCCTTGATAACTGCACCTCCATCAGTAAAAGAACACAGGCAGACCGTCCGGGAAAAGGGTGACACCTGAGGGCTGTCCAGTGACTGCACTCCCGGAACCTAGACAATCACTCTTTCATTAAAGAGGATGGATGCAGTCATCTCCATTCCCGAGGTTCTCTGGTCTGGCTCTGTGCACAAGTACACAGAGCAGATATTTCATGGAGCTTCCCCGTGCTGTTGAGGATAAAAAAAAGTGCCATGTACACTGGAATGGCCAGATTCCACAGGAGCATAGCTAAGTATATGATCTACTGTGGTTTACCTGGTATGTGAGATGTTCTATCTGCTCCATCATGCCTCACATTTCCTTATGTCAACCACTATAATACTTGGCAACAGCAAATCTGTATGTACTTAAGATTTCCATCTCTGGCCAGTTTGGTGCTAAATCAGATGAAAACACTTAATATCCCTTGCATGTAATCAAAAGCAAAATATAGATTTTCTGATTTTTAAAATCATAGAATGAAAAGAAAGAGAACAGACCCAGGTGATTATCTAATCCAGTTTTGGGGACAACTTGCACATGTATTCATCTGTCTACAAAATATGGTCTCGTTAATTATCTTCTGTGAGAAGCAACTTGTTATCTCTATGATTTGCTGTTCAGTTGCTATGTCATGTCCAACTCTTTGCAACCTCTTGGACTGCAGTACACCAGGCTTCCCTGTACTTCACTATCTCCCAGAGTTTGCTCAAACTCACATGCTTTGAGTCAGTGATGCCATCCAATCATCTCATCCTCTGTCACCCCCTTCTCCTCCTCTTTTTCTCAATTCATTCCAACTTAAGACATATTTCATTGTTTTATTTTTCCTTTATTAAGCTCAAAATGTCCTACCCACAATTTCTTCCTGCTGCCCATGTCTTACAGATATCAGTTTCCTATATGAACAGTGCTGAGAAGTATTTTGTTTTCAAATAGACTGTTTCTTCATATTATCCAAATCAAGATATTTTCCTAACTAAATATACCTTTTTTCCTGCAACCTGTGTGATTCATAAGACATGGACTTGGCTCTGCTCATATTCTTGGCTCCCATGAACTCTAAGATGATGTATTTGCTTCTCTAATATTCCTTTGTCTTTCACTTCACCAAATGATTTTGTCTTATTGGTCGAAGAAAAAGGATTTAGAGTAACATTTTTCTTTGATGGAATTAATCAAAGATTGACAATCCAACAAAACTTACTTGTTACCCAATAGTATCATAAATTATCATTTGCCATCTTTTAAAAAACTATTAAACACTGTTTATTTTTATTATGTCTATGCCAAGAAAGAGAGTCCCTTGGATATCAAGAAGATCAAATCAGTCAATCCTAAAGGAAATCAACCCTGAATATTCACTGAAAGGACTGATGTTGAAACTGAAGCTCCAGTACTTTGGCCACCTGATGCAAAGAGCTGACTCATTAGAAAAGACCCTGATGCTGGTAAAGATTGAGGGCAGGAGGAGAAGGGGATGACAGAGGATGAGATGGTTGGTTGGCATTACCAACTCAAGGGACGTGAGTTTGAGCAAGCTCTGGGAGATGGTGAAGGACAGGGAAGCATGGTGTGTGGCAGTCCGTGAGGTCACAAAGAGTCAGATATGACTTAGTAACTGAACAACAACAACAAATGCCAAGAGAATTGTGTCTGAAAAATAATGAAGACTTGAGAAAAATAATGGCAATTTTGTTTTTCTCATTATTTTCATTAGGGCACTTTTGAAATTGGCCTTGGATATATTAGTTATTTCGCTGGTATTTTAAATGGTTGAAGCTCAAAGTGTATAAACGATGTTTGAATGTAATGAGGTTTTTCTTTGTGGAATATAGTCCCTGTTATAAAAACATGAATGATTGCAGCAATGAATGGAATATGTTAATAATTATTCATAATTGTTAATTCTAACTTTAATAATTAACATAAAATTGCAGAAAGAAACATTTGGTCATATATAATATGCATATTGTAAAACGGCATTGCACAATCAGTGCAGAGGAAGTTAATGAGTGCCCATTTGAAACCTCTAGTCATTTATGTTTATGCTTATTAGTATAAAATAATTAATAAAATCATTGGTGATAAGAAAATGGAGTATGTAAATAGTTCTCCATATGTAAGGCACCAATGATGACATTTTTCTTTGGAAAAATGGTTCATACATGTCACATTTTTAAAAGGCCGAGTTTGGCACATCCATTTCAGTTACTGGATTCAACTTTTATGGAATGGATTCAAGACTCTCATTTGCTATAAAGAAATAAGCGTTTCTCCTCTTCGAGTTTTAGAGATTACTGACAACAGTGCATTATTGCCATAAAGAAGGTTATTCTTTCCTCTGTCATTCTCCAAGTTTTATGAATTTGGCATCTCTTTTGCTCCAGTGGACTTCCCTTCTGGCTCAGCTGGTAAAGAATCTGCCTGCAGTGTGGGAGACCTGGGTTTGATCCCTGCTTTGGGAAGATCCCCTGGAGAAGGGAACAGCTACCCACTCCAGTATTCTGAGCGACGTTCACTTTCACTTTTGCTCCAATCCCCACCTGCAGGGGATAAAACTAATGCTCAATTTCAATGCAGATGTTTAAGAGAAAGAGACTTAAGATCCATATTACGTGGGACAGTCCAACTGCTATAATCAATACCTCCCAAATGGTAGAATCATCTAGTAGAGGTTCATTGGTAAAGTCTCTAGTAAAGGTTTATTTCTGACTCACAAGACTGTGGCAGGTTCATTCTGAGAAGGGAGGCCATCGCCTAGTGCTTCGAGGTCTATTTTATGCTGTGTTCAAAGCCACACAGTAGTTCCAGGATCCAGCCTGTCATTTTCTTCCACATAGACAGACCTCAGTCACCTAAGGCTAGGAAAGCACAGGAACGGATCTGTGTTCCCAGGAAGAAAAGAAAATGAGATTTGGTGAACAGCATCATCTCTGCCACAGACCGTTTTGGAGCAATTACTTCCCTCCCTTTTTTTTTTTTTTTTTTTTGGCTATACATTCCTGACCTAAATCTTTTTTCCATATTATACCCCTGGCTCTGAACTGTATTGCAACCTCAGGTTATCCTAGCTTCCTGACTCTCTTCAGTTTGCAAGGAGAATTAAGAACAAAGAGGACCATTCAGGACGGTGGAGGGCTACTCCGAAGCAGCAGATTGCCCTGAAGGCCCCCAGAAACGCTCCCTCTGTTATCACTGATGTGACCTCCACCACGACAGCCACCACCAACATGCACCTACACCCTGGTGCCTCAGCCAGCTCACCTGCCCTCTTTAGACCCAGCACACATATCACTTTGTGTATGAAGTATGGGTGAGCTGAATTTTTTATTATCTTAGGTTACCTGATAGCACAGATAGTAACTGAGACTGAAAGAGAGGAAACACATCACAGGAAGAGGAAGAAATGGATATGATGCTTAGTCAGGACTGACTGAAACGCAAAAGAGAAAATGACAGAGTAGTTATTGCTGATAGAAGTGCATTCAATCCTCATTCAACTTAACCTAAAAAAAAAGTCTCCAAAAGAAGTGAATGGCAGACCAAATGGATGGCATATGAATATGCATTTTTAAGACCTTTTGTCCACACTGGCTATTTATACTATAATCTGTGTCAAACTGGAAAAAGAAAATAATGCTAAAGCTATATTTTCCATGGTCAACAGCTTTGACCCAAGAGGACATGTGAAATAATACCACCTCCCTCCCCCAAACCCACCTGGTTGGCTGAAAAGTAGCTAATTATTCTCTAAATACTCACACAATGTATCACAATTGTCTGTATTGGACAACCTAAGGTGTGGGTTGAAGTGTTGATGCTGTTTATAAAGCTCAAGCCCAGGCTGCTGAGGGTGAGAAGAAAGGTTGGCACGAGGTAGAGAGAAACTGATGGTAGTGCTAGTCACGGCTCTGATAGTGGCTTCTTCAACACACACTGTGAATGGCAACTGCTTGCTCAGAAGCTGTGTTTGCTTGGCAAGCAAGACTTTTCTGTAAGGTTCACATGGAGAGATCACACGGAAGAACAGCCCATGAAAGAGGAAGGTGGGGGAAATTTATCTAAGTCTTCCAGTCTTCTATCCCGCATCACCCCATGGAGAGCTAACTCACTTCCTCTTTCACACTGGATCATTCAACCCGTGGTCAGCTTCTGAGCAACTGAATGCCAGGCTGTTTGTTGGACATTTCACCAAAGCATTGGAAAGGAAAATCAGCATGGATAGATAAGTCATTTACCGTGAGAGAGGAAAGAGACAGTTAAGAAAAAATGACAAGGTCTACAAGGTTTATATCCCAGACAGCACCCATTTCAACTGCTAATGCCCATCTGTGTGTTTCAAACAAGACCTGTGTGCTCTCCGGGGAAGTGATCATAACATGTTTTACAAAATAACTTCCAGCCAATACTGCATTTATCACTTGATAGCTGCCGGTGAACCGTGGTGGCATTTCAAATCCACAGACATCAAAGCTCCTCTAAAACTCCATGCCTAACATTATTTTTTAAATCTATGTATTTGCTATCCACCCAATGGTTGAGTGGTAAAAAATCTGCCTGCAATGCAGGAGATGCAGGAGACACCGGTTCAATCCCTGGGTCAAGAAGATCCCTGAGGAAGATTCCCTGGAGGAAGGCATGGCAACCCACTCCAGTATTCTTGCCTGGAGAATACCGTGGACAGAGGAGCCTGGCGGGCTAAGGTACATAGGGTCATAAAGAATCAGACATGACTGGAGTGAGCACGCATGCACAGTACACAATTATCTTGGCAAATTTCTACTTGCAATTATTCAGAAGAGTGACTGTAGAAATATTTACTACATAGACTTGCTGTAGAATTGCAGAGTCCCTGCTCAAGGTAGCCCAGCCTCCCCTTTCATCAATGCATCCTGGGGATCTGGCTTATAGCTGGAAACTGGATAAGTAATCATGACTTTCCATTACAAGAGTTATCATTAACTTTCTGCTAACTTATTCTTGACCATTTCTCCAACTACACCAGACATTCAGCTGTATCTGTCTCACTTCAACAAGATTGTCCTGACCTGACCTGCTAGCTGCCACCATAGATCTTTGGGGGTCAATGTCCCATTTGCCACTGCCCATTGTAATGATTATATCCATCTTGGTGCTAATGATTAATTGTTGCTACTTGCACTCTGCCTTCCCTAGACTCAGTAGAGAAGTCAGGTCAATGGCTGAATTTTCTAAAGGAAAGAGGAAAAAAATAAAAACCTTGCAGAGGACAACTGAATCCTGCCAAACTATCAAGGACTCTGGTGATACCCATCCTCACCTCTGACAGTGTATTTTTCACTCTCTTGTTAGTGGAGGATCCTTCATTGGTTCTCAGGGAACTTAGTCATGTGATAAGTTCTTGAACTATGCATAAAAAGAACCATTATGACATTCTCATATACTAGAACTTTCTGACTTCCTTTTTAACATTTTGCCAAGGAAGTTCTTACAGTCTTATTTTGATTATTTCTGGACACAATTAAGTCCAGACTTCTGAGAGCAAACACAGAAAATTATCAGGACAAGCTTCGGGCAGTTGTTTCTAAAGGTTAAATCCTAACTCATGAGAGTCTGAGCTTATCCGATCTCGCTTTCCATTTCCCTTCCCAGGATTGCAGTCTCAAGACCCAGACCCATATGTACTTTCTGGTTTCTTGTCACTACATACCCTGTTCTGCCATCACTTTTCCAGTGTAAGTTATTTATTCCTGGAGGATGGATCACTTTGATTTCCCCTTTGAAGGTGAGCTGAGACCCAACTTTGGTTTGACCCGTAGGCAACGTAGGGCAGTGGGAACATATCTTGAGGGAAATGTGTCTTATTGCAAGATGGCAGCCTCGTGTAAGACCATCACATAGTCTTTAGGTAAGAGGAGACTGACACGGATCCCATGGCAACAGAAAAGGGCTGAAATTTGGGGTTCGTTATTGTCAAATTCATTTACCCATGGCCCCATCTCTTTCAAAGTCCTAACTTTGTCATGGAAGAAACACAAAGCCTGTGAATTTCATATCCTTTGGCTTAATGAGTGTGCATTAATTTGGAAAATTTCTTCCTGGATTATTTTAATCTGATAGTTAAGGTCTCTACTGCCATCTTGAATAATTACTCCACATTCCTCATAATAACATGGTTCCTAAAATTGCTGAGGTCCCTCCCTACCAAAGTTTTGCCCTCCACCCACACATCATAATTACCACTGATGGATGCCTAGGTAATTATGATACCACTTGATGCCAGCAATTTTTGTTTTCAGAGAGCTAAGGGACCGAACTCCAAAACCCTGTGCCAAGGCATGTGTTAACCTTGGCACTCTCAAAAATAGCATGAGGGAAAGAATACAGTGCTAACAATTCATTGGGATGTTCAAGTACAAAGCTCTGAGAGCCAGAGAGAAAAAGCGTAAGTGAGTCAGGAAAGAGACAGGCAAGGAGAGGAGTACAGATATTGTGGCCACCAGATTTTTAAAAAGTAATCATCACATACTGAAATATTTCATCATTTTTAATCCACTTTTATGGTTCTGATCCTTTCATGATCGGATTCAGCATAGTTATATTTTCCATATATCATTTTCATTGCTCTGTTCATACAGCACAAACAAAAACCTTATTTACACATGAAAGTGGGAGATAGCACATATTTAAGAGCAAATTCTCCAGTATCTGAAACAGATATAATCTCTTCTAGGTTATCTGGATTGGAAGGTGAAGTAGTTCGTATACGTAAAAGAATAAAGACATTTCAGCGCGTCAAATTATACAGGAAATGTCTTTGCTAATGGTTTACTGAGATAATACATCAGAAGTGCAAAATCAATAAAATAGGCACTTTCAAGCTATCATCTTCAAAACCTCTCTCAAATGTCCCTCGTTTTTGGAACTTGCCCTAGGTTGGGCTGGTTACTTCCTCATATGTATTCATTTAGCAAGAACTGCATCATTTTATATATTTCATATCTCTTTTCTCCCAGTTTGAAGTTCAGGGATGGCATTTTTCATCTGCCCTTCTGTCTAATACAGTGACTAGCATGTGCAATGTTTTAATAAATAGATGAATTAAAATGGCATTTTTATTTTCGAATGCCTCAAGCTCTCGAGTCTTGCTTGTTTTACCTTTCTCAGTAATAATTACCCAGACATTCCTTCAGGCATTCTAGGTTCTTATGGTCTATTCTGTCAAAATATTCTCTCAAGAGAGGAGATGAACCTTAGTTTCACTAAAATGTAAATGAGTTTGAAAAGCTTAAGGATAACATAATACATAATAAGTATAGATTTCTCACACCATTTCAAAAACCTTGGAAAATGCAATAAGAATGGTTATCAAAGAAAAGGAAACATTAGTTTTGAAAGTATAGTTATTTATTGATTTTCATCTGAGTGTGCATGTGTGTGTGTATGTGCGCGTGTGTGCATGTACATGGAGAAATTAACTTTTCCCTAAAACCGGAGAATTAGGATGTTTCATGAAATTAATGGAAAGAGTATCCTAGAAAGAATAAAAGGAGGTCTGGATAAATTAAAGATTTTATCTTCAACCAAACTGGAGTAATTTGCTAAATTAACTTGTCTTAAAGAGACACATACAGAGACATTGCAAAATAAAGAAAAGATAAAAGGAAATTAGAGAATGTAATATGGCATATAGACAGCAATAGTTAGAAATAAAGGGGAGCAGAGAATACCACTGTAAAGGAGAGAGAAGATTTATACCCATGAAGGCGACAAGTGTGCCAATTTATTATGTGAAAAGAAGCCATAACATCTTTCAACTTTCACGTGGACAAAAATCTTGCTTTCATTTTTCTCCCAAATACTATAAGAAAAAGACCAAGGAATAAATAAAAAATAAAGACATATAAGCATAAAAATGATAGTTCTGTCCCTTTTACCCTATCTAAATGGTCAAAATATTGTTCTTTGCAGACATTTATAAGTTTGTGCATCACCAAATATGTTTATTAACAAGAAGTTTAAAGTTCTTATAATTTTCAAACACAGCTGATGACTTTGGCCCTCTTTTTTCTTTGAGTCTTGATCACAGAACTGTCATTACAATTATCCAGATCTAGTTAAGAAACAAACACCATTTGGGCAGAAATAAAAATAATATTCTTGAATCACATGTGATAGATTAGACTTTTGTTGTTTAGTCGCAAAGTCGTGTCTGATTCTTTTGTGACTCCATGGACTGTAGCCCTTGAGGCTCCTCTGTTTATGAGATTTCCCAGGCAAGAATACTGGAGAGGGTTGCCATTTCCTACTCTAGGGGATCTTCCTGACCCAGGGATTGAATCTGGGTCTCCTATATTGGCACACAGATTCCTTGCCACTGAGCCACCAGGGAAGCCCATAGAATAAGTAATATTTTTACACATGTTTTTCTCAGTAAGAATCTCACAGAATGGAATTGACATGGCAAAAGAGGTAATTAAATTAAATCTCCTATTATTACTCCATAACAAAGATTTAGCATTTGCCTTTGAATCTGGACTATGGCATCATCCCAAGATCGTGTCTAATGTCCATCCCTCAAACACAGCAAAGAAGAACATGAAAACAGTCACTACTTAGCTATCGCATCACTATTTACAGGTTTTAATTGATAAATGCATCTTTTTTGTCTTATTAGAATAGTTATTGACTACAGATAACCTGTCTTTAGATTTCACAGAAACAATGAATTTCACATACCTCAGTATTTCAAGGACAGAAGCAGTCTTGGTAACCATTTCAAATAAAACTACTGATGATGAGTTTAAAACATGAAGAAAGGAAAACTGTAATAACAATCACATTTCTTTCTTGTCCCTTCCTCTGACACTTATTACTCAGGAACATGTTCCTTCTTGGCAGTTTTCCCAAGAATCTTATCATTCCTGTATTATTTCCCCTGTACAGGTATCACAAGGGTAGCTTCTGGAGACAATGAACCAGCTTTGCAGTCTAAAGCTTTCGTGACTCTAATAATGAGAGTTTCAGTTAAAGGTGGTATCATGGCATTATGCTAAGAACACTAACATGACACTTTTGTTTAGGGCTGGCCTCCCAAAAGAAAACCTGTGAATCAAGTTATTGTTATTACAATATGAAATATCCCAACTTTCTAGTACAACACAATTAAATGTAGTTTATAAATTTCTCAAGTCAGCTTTTTCCTGGTTCTTATGATGAATAATGGATTACAAAATCATATGGGGAGAGTAGAAATTTGTGTGGAAAACAAAAATTTTGCAGCCAAAGACACTCTTACTATTGTACACTTGTAAGTGAAAGTGTTAATCTCAGCTAGATCAGGACTCCAATTATCATACTGGAATTCTGCAAACACTCCATATGCATGTGTTTGGAACATATTATAAGGGCATGGTGCATAAAAATTTTAAATTTTCTAAACACCTTCCCTTTCATCCAACCTTCTCCAAGCCAGGCTTCAGCAATACGTGAACCATGAACTCCCTGATGTTCAAGCTGGTTTTACAAAAGGCAGAGGAACCAGAGATCAAATTGCCAACATCTGCTGGATCATGGAAAAAGCAAGAGAGTTCCAGAAAAACATCTATTTCTGCTTTATTGACTATGCCAAAGCCTTTGACTGTGTGGATCACAATAAACTATGGAAAATTCTGAGAGAGATGGAAATACCAGACCACCTGACCTGCCTCTTGAGAAATCTGTATGCAGGTCAGGAAGCAACAGTTAGAACTGGACATGGAAAAACAGACTGGTTCCAAATAGGAAAAGGAGTACGTCAAGGCTGTATATTGTCACCCTGCTTATTTAACTTCTATGCAGAGTACATCATGAGAAACGCTGGACTGGAAGAAACACAAGATGGAATCAAGATTGCCGGGAGAAATATCAATAACCTCAGATACACAGATGACACCACTCTTATTGCAGAAATTAAACAGGAACTGAAGAGCCTCTTGATGAAGGTGAAAGAGGATAGTGAAAAAGCTGGCTTAAAGCTCAAGATTCAGAAAACTAAGATCATGGCATCCGGTCCCATCACTTCATGGGAAATAGATGGGGAAACAGTGGGAACAGTGTCAGACGTTATTTTTGGGGGTCTCCAAAATCACAGCAGATGGTGACTACAGCCATGAAATTAAAAGATGCTTACTCCTTGGAAGAAAATTTATGACCAGCCTAGATAGCATATTCAAAAGCAGAGACATTACTTTGCCGACTAAGGTCCGTCTAGTCAAGGCTATGGTTTTTCCAGTGGTCATGTATGGATGTGAGTGTTGGACTGTGAAGAAGGCTGAACACCAAAGAATTGATGCTTTTGAACTGTGGTGTTGGAGAAGACTCTTGTGAGTCCCTGGGACTGCAAGGACATCCAACCAGTCCATTCTGAAGGAGACCAACCCTGGGATTTCTTTGGAAGGAATGATGCTGAAGCTGAAACTCCAGTACTTTGGCCACCTCATGAGAAGAGTTGACTCATTGGAAAAGACTTTGATGCTGGGAGCGATTGAGGGCAGGAGGAGAAGGGGATGACAGAGGATGAGATGGCTGGATAGCATCACTGACTCGATGGACATGAGTCTGAGTGAACTCCGGGAGATGGTGATGGACAGGGAGGCCTGGCATGCTGCGATTCATGGGGTTGCAAAGAGTCGGACACGACTGAGCGACTAAACTGAACTGAACTGAATGCTGGCTCAGCTGGTAAAGAATCCACCTATACTGGGGAGACCTGGGTTTGATCCCTGGGTTGGGAAAATCCTCTGGAGAAAAGAAAAGCTACCCACTCTATTATTCTGCCTGGAGAAGTCCATGGACTGTATAGTCCATGGGGTCGCAAAGAGTTAGACACAAATGAGAGACTTTCACTTCACTTAATTGGTTCTAGCAATCACTTGAATGATTCACTTCACTTGAATCTATACAGGTAGAGATGTGGGTAGACAGAGAACAGTGTGGGCACAGAGATGGGGTGGGAATTCTATATTCTAGGCATAATCATGCCTCAATACAATATGGTTTGGTTCTGTTTTTTCCTTTTGGATTGCAGTGAAGGCACAAAGTTTAAAAGTATGAGGTTAGATCTTAGAATGCTTTGCATGAAGGTCCAGAAGAGTAACAGTTATTATTGAATAAACATGGAGGAATCAGTTTGTATAATGTACCAATAGCTTTCCACTTGAACAGGAAAAAGATAAATGTTTGAATCTCTGCATGTATATGCATTTATTTGTTATGTGAAAATAACAATGCTTAAAATAAGATGTGCCAGTTACCAAATGCTTCCAATAAATCTGCATCTCTAACACATGAAGTACTGTTTTCAGCTTTATTTTAGAGAAAAAAAAAAAACAAGTAGTAACTTTTTTGTGGCAATATTATGCCAAGTATCTAGCTGATGTAAAGACCACCACTTTCAACCACTGAATACACTCTCTGATGTGTGAAAGGCAGCATCTCTGTAATACACAATTCTGTATACTCCTTCCCATTTCCCTCTGAGTTTCCTTACAAATAAAATCATGTCATCCAAGGATGTCAAAGATATATGGTTGTAACTGAAGTTCTAGCAAGAAAACCTTCATTGAAGGCTCGAAGCAGTGGGAGGAGCTTTCTTCACATAGGGATCTCATTGGGAAGCTGATGATTAAGACAACAGCAACGGGTCTCACTCAGTCTCCAGGTACACTTTTTTCACTAGGTCTGTTTAAAGAGGGCTTCCCTGGTAGCTCAGCAATAAAGAATCTGCCTGCAATGCAGGAGCCATGGGTTCTAGCCCTGTGTTGGGAAGATCCCCTGGAAAAGTACATGGCAATCCACTCTATTATTCTTGCTTGGGAAATTCTATGGACAGAGAAGCCTGGCAGCTACAGTCCATGGGGTCACAAAAAGTTGGACATGAGTGAGTGAATGAACTTGCATGCACTACTTAAAAAGAAGTGAGAAGAAATATTCTTAAAAAGTAACGCTGGAGCCCTGTACCCAGAGACATTGAATATTTGTTAGTAATGATGAAGACCTCCTCAATCATGGAATATAGAATAAATGATATTGATAGATACTTCCAGGATTTATTTCAGTGTACTATGAAAACTGATGATCAAAGGAGAAATGACACTCTACTAAGAGTTCAGTGGGATGGTCTTAGGGTATAAGAGACTGAAAAGCTGGGCTTACATCTCAGATTAAAGATTACTGACCTCATGAAATTTTTTAAAAAATTCTTGCTGTTATACTCACTGATTATCTGTTATTATTACTGTGGACACTCAGCTAAAAAACTGTATTTAAAATTCTTTTACATTAAGCTTAAATTAATTATTCATTATTAATATTTCCATTCATAATGTAGCATACTTTAGCTATGAGTTTTACAGGACTAGAATCAAAGCCACTGAACACCATCTTTCTAAAATTCTTCAGTGGAAGAAAGCAGTAACATTTAAAACCATGGCAAATGAATATCAAAATTTAATTAGAAATGTATGTTGCCAATTCTCAGTTCAAATATTGAGAAATAAATACTTAGATATCAAATTTGTTTATAAATTCTTTCCTAATTTTAGCAACACCTTCCCAGATACAGTTCTAAATTATTTTTCCAGTGTCATTACAGATGTATATACTTTCTTTTCAGAAAACCCGCTTGGTACCTCAGAAAACTCTCTGTATGTTTTTCTTGGCTCTTACCCTCTTTTGGCTTATTTGGTAACAGTAGGAAAAGACTATAAACGCCCAGAGGACAGACTCTAACTTTTGGCTCTCTCTTGTGCCTAGTACATTGACTTTCAATGCAAACAGTGCTATGTTCTTTAAATTTGACTTAAATGAATAGTGACTTTTAGTGGAAATTTTCTCCAACCATTCATAATGCATAAATCATAAAAACCCCATATTTGTGACCTAGCCTTTAATTCAATCTGTTCCCCAAATGCAATCATCAGCCTGGATATATTTGCACCTGCCTAGGAAGGACATGCTTGTAAATGCCAAATATGTTATCTATTAAAGATATTAAAGAGAATTTTTATAAATTACCAGATGTCTAAGAAAATTATCAGCTGTGGTTTTAAAGATTGAAATGTTCTGATACTTTATCAGACAGAAAATGTTACATTTATACTAATTGTTGTTTGAGGTTTTGTAAAGTCTTAAAGGCTTCTATGAGAGGTATTTAAAGTGCTTTGAGATCTGGTAGAAGGCAATGGCAACCCACTCCAGTACTCTTGCCTGGAAAATCCCATGGACAGAGGAGCCTCTTAGGCTGTAGTCCATGGGGTCACTAAGAGACAGACATGACTGAGAGACTTCACTTTCACTTTTCACTTTCATTCATTGGAGAAGGAAATGGCAACCCACTCCAGTGTTCTTGCCTGGAGAATCCCAGGGATGGGGAAGCCTAATGGGCTGCCGTCTATGGGGTCACACAGAGTTGGACACGACTGAAGCAACTTAGCAGCAATAGCAGCAGCAGCAGGAAGGACATGCTTGTACCCAAGGATCCATAAGTACACTTCATCCCCTTACCTGAAATAATGTTTGTGTTTGTGGATAAATACATTGAATTTTCAGAGATTCTGATGTGTCTGATGTTTTATTCTTTCAGTAAAATGGTAAGATACTGTACCATTGTCACAAGGGAGAGACGACTTGATAGTTGTCTGTGTGTATGGCATGCCATACAACAGAACTGGCTTAAAGTTTAAATTTTAAATAAATTTCATGACTTATAGTTAAATAGTAAAGCTATAGCAACACTGTTGGTCTAATAGCCTATGTTTCTGTTCAAAGTACATATAAATCAATTCACATTAATTAAAAAATCCGACTAATACTCATTATGATACTCTTCTGACCTAGATTATGACTTGAATTTACATTAATTTGCACATTAACTGTGTAAATGGAAAAAATCAGTCATCAGCTTGAACTGCACTGGCTTACTTTATCTTGGTATTCTGAAGAAAATGCCTGCACATGCTGGCTTCTTCACTTATTTTGAATTTCATAGTCTTTAAAATTCATCCTGATATTAGTGTATTTATCATTTCTATGTCACTTTCAGAATGCTTTATTTTTTAATATGTATATTCTTACTCCATATGGAGTTAAGCATATCTATTTTGTAATTCTAGTTTAGTTGTTATGTTACGTTATAATAGCTAAGATGGATAACAGTTTTCATATGGAAAGCTTACAGTGCCTATTTCCAGAATCTAATTATATATATAAAATGTGTATATACATACACGTATTTATATACATATAGGTATGTATGCATATTCTACATAGATACACAAGTATAACAAGTATAGGTGGTTTTCCTACCTGAACACTGTTATCACAAATAACTTAGCAACCTAGTGTAAGTGGAGAGCATTTCAGGTATAATTTGTCACAAAAAAATGTATAGGTCACACTGAGAAAATTTGGTAGTATAATGCAGTATGTATCACTAAAAAGTATTAAAGGCAAAAGAAGCAACCTGTTACTCTAATTATAAACTTTTTATTCTTACTTTGTTACAGACTGATTGGAAGTAGATTAATTCCACTAAGTCTATCAAATTCTCTGCATATATGTTCATACTCTACCTTTAATTTAATAATTAATATCATATAACTAAAGAAAATATCATCTTTGGTCTAAGGCAACGGTAGCAAACATCAAAAGAAACCAAAAGAAATTATGTATTAATTTTCTGTGATACAATGAAGAATAAATGAGACTGTTAACAGATTTTTTTTTTTTTCCCCTAAGATCATGGAGTACTTTTAAGCAAAAGTTAATTATGACTGCAGCATAACACCACCCCCTGGAGGCAATATACTTCGTGGGATCAGAGTAAATATCCAGTGCACACAAAGTAATTTAAAATACAAATAGTATTATCATTAAATAGTAGTTATGCATCGGTAGAAAGGGTATTATGGGAGTAGTTTAGAAAACTAAATTAAATGATTTCCCTTACAAGATACATCTTCTATTTAAATAATATTTTTCTTAGAGAAGTTCAAACATTTTAGACCTAACAAACTCTTTACATAGTATCCTTTGGGTCAAAGTATGTATTAGTGCCTCTCATTTTATGGAATAAGGAAATTAATCTCAGCTTCAGGTCACTGACTAACAAATCCTTCAGTACAACAGAGCAACCTCTAATCTAATCTCCACTGGGTGGTCTTAAGTTCATAATTCTATTGAGATCTAGGTTTAAATTCTACCCACAAAACAGATCTCAGAGAGGTTCCGTTCTTGGTGTTTTACTAGACATACTAATAGCTTTAGGTGAGACATTAGTCCTTTTCTTTGTGTGACTCACCAAGAATAAGGAAGAAGGGTCTTCATGAGCTTGGTGTGTGACTGCTTTGAGAGGGGACCCCTCTGGTAGTTTATTGTAGAAAAGAGAGATTCAACTTCTGGTAAGGGCAGAGATTCAGTTTCTGGACAGGAAACCAGGCATGCTGCAGTCCATGGGGTCGAAAAAAGTTGGACACGACTGAGCGACTGAACTGAACTGAAGGACAGAATAACTTGTATCTCAGTAACCTATTTATGGATATTTCACAGGCAACTATAAATTCTAGGAAAAGTATTAAAATCAGTTATTTGGAGGCACTAGAGAGTGACCAAATTGAGCATAAATGATAGACACTTGAAGGAAAGAAAATGCATTGAGAAAGATGTCACGTTATACCGTTTACACCTTAGAGCACTCCTGAATCTTAACTGGATTATCAAACTCAGACCTGTATTTTTATGGAAGGGGATCTAAGAGCAGAATTGAGGGCTGACAAAGTACTTGAAGTTGTGTGTGTGTGTGTGAGAGAGAGAGAGAGAGAGATTGGGGGAAATCTGGAAAAGAGGGAGACACAGAGAACCTTATATGACCCAAACCTTCATATGAGCTATTAACTGAGTTGTGCACACATGTGGGAAAGTGCAAGACCAACAGAAAATAAAAGCTGAAAGTGAGAGTGAAAGTGACTCAGTCATGTCTGACTCTTTGCGACCCCATGGACTGTACCCTGTCAAGCTCCTCTGTCCATGGAATTCTCCAGGCTAGAATACTGAAGTGAGTAGCCGTTCCCTTCACCAGGGGATCTTCCCAACCAGGGATCAAACTCAGGTCTCCTGAATTGCGGGCTGATTCCTTACCATCTGAGCCACCAGGGAAGCCCAAAATAAAAACTGAAAAATCTAAAAACCTGAGCAGTGATGTTAGCTGCTGCCCAAAACAGGGGAAATAGAGGTTGCAGCTTGAGTACAAACATGTGATCTGCCTGCTAGAATAAAAATCAGCATTTTTAAAAGAAAGAAAACAGAAGCCAAATTCTCTACATTAGTCACAATAGTCAGTATATGATAAAATTTTTTAGACATGCAGATAAATAAGCAAAAATGCCCTGAATCAGGAAATATATAGTCAATAGAAACAGACACCAAGATGAGACAAATGTTGAAATTAGAAGTACTCTGTAGCTACTAAAAATATTTTCAGAGTATTAAATACTATAGCAATGATGGAACAAATGGGGAATCCCAGTAGAGAACTGTAAATGCTATTTTAAGTTAAAAATTAATATGAGAGATAAAGAGGGACATTTCATAACAATAAGACAATCATTTTTACCATAATAATTATAAGAAGATCATTTCTTTACCGTAATAATTGTAAGTACAGAAGTCACTTTTTCAATCACCTTAACCTAAATGAAATTTTTCAAACACTTATCCAGACAGCTGCAGAATACACATTTTTTTCTGATGCAGATGAAATGTTCAATAATTTTGACCATATGATAGGCCATGACACAAAATAGTAAATTTCCAAAGAGTGAATTCTTACAGATAATGATAACTGACTGCAATAAGAAAGTAACAATAGATGTATCTATACAATATTCAAATATTTGTAAAGTGAATAACATACATCTGAATAATTCTTGAGTTAGAAAAGCATTTACAAGTGAAATTTTAAAATGTTTTGAAATGAGTGATGATGAAATAGACTGTATCAAAGTATAGACTGTGGCTTGAGAGGTGTGCACATTGTACACATTTTGATATAGTCTATTTTATAGAAAGGAGAGAATAAGACAATCATTTCCAGCTCATTTTATTAGGTTATCATAACTTTTTAAATAAAACCTGATTAAAATATTATAAGAAGTAATAGAATTACAGATTCTTACAAATACACTTTTTTTTTGAGCCTTTATTTTATTATTTTTATTTTTTTAATTAATTTTTTTAAATTTAATTTTAAAATCTTTAATTCTTACATGTGTTCCCAAACATGAACCCCCCTCCCACCTCCCTCCCCATAACATCTCTGTGGGTCATCACCATGCACCAGCCCCAAGCATGCTGTATCCTGCGTCAGACATAGACTGGCGATTCAATTCTTACATGATAGTATACATGATAAATCTTCTTACTAAATGATTTGAAAATCTAACCTAGCAATACTAAAAACAAACAAACAACAAAAAAACCCAAACAGATGGTTAGGTTAAGTTTATCCTAAGAATGTAAATTCCTTAAAATATTCATAAATCAATTCATTCATCATAAATACAGGGTGAAGAATAAAATAGGATCATTTCGATAAGATTAAAAAGCATTTGACAAAATTCAATATCTATCCAAAAACTCTTTAGTAGATTGTGGCTTTATCTTTTAAATTTTAGTTTTACTTTACATTTTTGAGGTTGTGCAATTAGTATATGTATACTATAAATTGTTAAATGTTCCTGGTGGATTATAGTTGTTAACATACTAATGATCATGACTATGAAGTGCCTCTTTATCTCCAGTAGGCTTTGTCCTACAATGTCCTACAATCTACTTAGTCTGATATTACTACCGCTCTGCCAGATTCCTTTTTGATTTTCATTTTCATTGTATGTCTTTTTATCCTTTGTTTTTGACATTTGGGCATTCTGATAATTTAGATTCATCTCTCATAAGCATCAGACAGTTGATTTTAAAATCTAGTTTGAATTTCTTTGCCATGTCATTATAATAATTACACACATATTTAACCTTAGATCTGCTATATTCTCATTTTCTATTTTCCTCATCCTTTGCCTTTCCTTTCTCATAAGCTTTCTTGCCTTCATTCTATTAATTATTTTGTTATCCCCCTTTCCACCTAATAATTCATTATTTTAATCTGTTTTCATAAAGGTCTCAGTGGATATCCCAGAGATTAAAAAGTGCATTCTTAATTTATTAAAGGCCAACATAAATTTGCATTTTTACTAATTTTCCTATATTGCAAGAATATTAAAACAAAACTTCTATTAGCGCCCTCTTGTTTCTGCTTAGGTTTTCATAGAGTTCACTTTTGATGTACAGACTTTAAACTCTGTAATGCACTACAATCATCTCATTTTTAGATCATTACTATTTCTTAGCTTTGCTCACACACTTACAGCACATGGTCTTCATCCCTCAGCAGCTCTACCCTCCCTTACCTGGTTGTTTTTCTTTTTACCTAGAAAATTGTTTTTGGAATTTCCTTTCTTTAATGTGGGTTTGCTGGTGACCAGCTCTCTGTTTTTCTTTTGTGTGAAAATGTCTATATTTCGCCTTTATTTTTAGCAAGACGACTTTGCTAGATATAGAATTCTAGGATGGTCGCTGTATTTTTCCTTCATTTTAAAAAGATGTTTCCGTTGTTTTCTGTCTTTCATTAATTTGGTCGAAAAACAGACCTCATTCAAAAACAGACCAAAGATTGTGGGTTTCTTTGTTATTGCTGTTTTGTTTTGGCTAGACAGCAAGATTTGTGGGATCTTCGTTCTCCCACCAGGGGCTGAATCGGGGCCTTTGGCAGTGAGAGTGTGGCGTCTCAACCCCTTGATCGTCGGGGAATTTCCTAAATAGTATTTTTTGACTGTTCGTATTTAATGTGTGCTACATGTTGCTATGATGTGCCTAAATGCACTTTTCTTTAAACCTGCTTAATGTATGCTGACTTTCAAGACTGTGTCTCAAAATATTTTGTTGGTTTAGGAAAATTCATTGTGATCTCTTCAAATATTTTCCCATTCTTTCTCCTTTCCTTTTATGAGCCCAGTTGTGTATATAATAGGCCTTTTATTATACCCCATTTTTTATGTTTTTATTTATTTGGGGGGATATTTTCCTTACCATGTTTCAACCTGAATATATGAATACATATATATATACACACATCTTTTTTAAACAAATCAGTCTTTTTAGTTAGGTTAATTTCCATTACTGATTTTTCAGTTCTGGAATTTCCTTTGCTTATTTTCAATAGTTAATGAAATTCTCCGTTTTATCACTTAAGTTCTTAAACCTATTAACCCTTGTCATCTCACTGTCTGCATCTGATAACTCTATTATCTGGATTCCTATGTGTTTGTTTCTTTTGCCTCTTATCTCTGCTTTCATTCAGGTATTGTTTTCTCTCATGCCCAGTTATTTTTACATGAATATTGGATATTTCATATTAAAAATTTTAGAGAGAATGTGAGACCTTAGATTACATTACTTCTCTTAGAAAGGATTAACTTTTACTTTGTTTATGGAGTCACACTACGGGCACTAGCAATCCTAAATCAATTTAGGATATTAGATATTAAGATGATTCAAAGATGGTCTTCAATCTTTCTAGGCAGTGTTCTACTTCTATTTTATGACACATTCCTTTGGTAAGCATGTCAGAGTCCCACAAAACCCCTACAGTATTTGTGGCAGCCCCACAGGGGTTAGAGACTGAACATGCACACACTTCCTCTTTGCAGTAGTGGGATGACAGCTTTTACTTCCCCATTAATGAGATGGTTAGAACCTCTTTTTAGCCTCCACAGACTCTCTGTCACTTTGGCATAATTTCTTAGCCTATTAGCTTTTGCTTTGGAACAGAAGATGTCTTGAGATAGCAACAAGGAAGAGGGTCACCATCTTCTGGAATCTTGAACACTAAGTCTTCATTTCCTTGGTAGCTCTCCAGTAACTCTGAAGACATTTTATATTGCATCTCCCCTCAACCCCTCCCACACCTGTTTTTTCTGACAGTTCTGGAAGGAGGCAGTTGATCTTCCACTGCCAGACACAGAAATTCACCTGAAGCTATTGGCTCTTCCATCAGAACCCTCATTTTATGTCTCTACTCTAAAATCAGAAATCTTCTGATTCTGCTACAGACGCTTATTCAACTATAACCATACCTACCTCTGTTTGATATTGTAAAATTCTTTGAAATGTCAAGAAGTTAGTACATATCTTAGCACACAGGAACTTCCTTCTTCTTATTTCTCAACCCAAGAAGCTTGAGTCATCCTTGACTCCTCTTTTTTCACTAACAAAGTGAAAGTGAAAGTGAAGTCACTTAGTCATGTCCAACTCATTGCGACCCCGTGGACTGTAGCCTACCAGGCTCCTCTGTCCATGGGATTTTCCAGGCAATAGTACTGGAGTGGATTGCCATTTCCTTCTCCAGGGGATCTTCCCAACCCAGGGACTGAACCCGGATCTCCCACATTGTAGACAGACGCTTTACCATCTGAGCCACCAGGAAAGTCAACAGCCCACCATTAATTTATCAATACATTCTTTGAGCCTGCCTTTAAATATATTCAAATTCTTACCACTCCTGACTACCTCTGCTCCTGTCACCCTGATCTAAGCCACAATTAACCCTTGCTTAGTTTTTTTGGTAACAGTTCCTTCACTGGTTTGCTGGCTTCTGCTCTTTGTCATGACATCTAGTCTCACCTCAGCAGTCAGAATGATCCTGTTAGAATTAAAGTTATTCATGCCACTGATTTACTAACACCATCCAATGACTTCATATTTCATTCAAAGTAAAAGGCAGAATCATTTTAATCCTCTACCCAGCTTTTCCCAATGTACACCCTTTACCACCCCTTACCTTCTGAGTGCACATGTGCATGCTCAGTCTTTGTAGTCCCTGAATTTGTCCACTAACTGCTCTCTAGTTATCTAATCCTTCCTACCAGATACTCCTCCACGAAGACATTAGTACGTGTTTTTCTCCCTTCTTGGGCAAGTTTTCCTTCAGGTATCTGTATGGTTTATTCCCCTACTATTTTACCTCTTTACTCAATATTTACCATTCAATGAGCATAATTCAGAGGAGAAAGAAAGCAAATAACCAGTGCAGGAATATATGCTTAAACTTGCTGTAGTTTAGTTGCTAAGTATGCACTTGACTCTTTGCAAACTTGTGGAGTGTAGCCCGTCAGGCTCTTCTATCCATGGGATTTCCCAGGCAAAAATACTGGAGTAGGTGGCCATTCCCTTCTCTAGGCGATCTTCTGGACCAAGGGATGGACACAAGGCTTCTGCTTGGCAGGCATATTCTTTACCACTGAGTCACCTGGAAAGCCCCATGCTTAAACATAATTTTCTGCAAACTCAAACTATCAAAAGAACCAAATAGCTTTTATATGTGAATAGATAGATAGATGGATAGATAGATAGATAGAGATAGATATTAAGATTCATAATATCAATGAATCACTTATATATGGCTAATTGGAATGGAAATTGATCACTCTGGAAACAAGTTTGACAATATCTAGTAAAATGAATATGTAAATATAAACTGTATAAATTTTTTTACCAGTTATATAATCTGAACAACTACTGGCATATATACACAATGAGACATGTGCTATGATGTTTACAAAAGCATTGTTTGTAATCAAGAAAAAATTATATAAAATTATCAAATTATATCAACAGGGAATGAGACTTGAAAAACTGTGGTATAATCTCACAATGTAATAAAATAGTTGAAATTAATGGATTGTGTATACATTAATCAACATGTATATACTTCCAGAATATTATATGGTTAGAAAGCAAGTTATGAAAACATCCCTGTAATATGGCCTTCTTTGTGTCAATTTGAAAAAAAAAACCAAAATACTATATATAATGTATGCATGCATATGAACCAAAAGTATAAGATTGTAGACAGAAACAACAAACATCAACTTCAATATTTCTGTTATATCTGAGAGAGAAAATAGGATGGATGAGAATGCTTAACTTGGATCTTTTCCTATTTGAGTTCTTAAAGAATAAAAGAAAGTGATAAAATATGGTAGAAAATACTCCATTTCTTTTAAGTGGTAAAAATATTTTTACTATAATTATGGAGGGGGGAAACACTTTATAAAAAAATAATAATACGGAATGCCTATTCACTAGTGTTTACTGTGTATTCAGACACGGTAAAGTTTTTAAAAATCTATCATCACAAATGAACTCCCTTGTATCACCTCTCTGTAGTCACACCCCTGCCTCCTCTCTCCATTTCTGTCCCCAGCAACTCCTGGTCTGTCCTCCGTCTCTGTAGTTCTGCCATTTGAGAATGTGACACAAATGGAATCCTATAATGTGTACATTTTGAGATTGAGTTTTTTATTCCACATAGCATAATTGCCTTGAGACCTATCAGGCTGTTGCATGAATCAATAGTTTATTTTATTTTATTTTATATCAATAGTTTATTTTATTTTACTGTTGAATAATGTTCCTTTGTATGGATGTATCAGAATTTATTCAATCATTGAAAATAAAGGTTCTACAGACCATAAAGAAAGCTGAGTGCCAAAGAATTGATGCTTTTGAACTGTGGTATTGAAGGCTCTTGAGAGTCCCTTAGACTGCAAAGAGATCCAACCAGTCCATCCTAAAGGAAAGCAATCCTTAATATTCATTGGAAAGACTAATGCTGAAGCTGAAACACCAATACTTTGGCCACCTGATGTGAAGAACTAACTGCTGGGAAAGATTGAAGGCAGGAGGCGGAGGGGACGGCAGAGGAGGAGATGGTTGGATTTCATCACCAACTTGAACATTAATCGGAGCAAGCTCCAGGAGTTGATGATGAACAGGGACATTTTTTCAAATATATTTTATATTTGGATGATACGAGCTTGGGTGTGTACTAGTACCTACTATTTAACATTTTTCTATGTATAATAATGTATAATATATTTAATATTTTTTTAAATGGAGCAAAGTGGGTATATATACCCTTTCATACATGTGCAAAATGAAAATATTTCAGTAGTTTGTCTCCAACACAAAATAAAAGAAGAATGCTCAACTTGAAATACTTCATGTAGTTTTTTGTTAGTTATTTTTAATATTCCAGATACACCAACTTTTCTAACCTATCAAAACCAAGTATCTTTGAGTTTATTAACTAGGAAAAGGTAAGACTGGATGAATTTACTCAAGCACTTAAAGTACACACATGTGATCAGAGGCCTAGTTAAGTTATAAAACATTATACTTGGGAAGGGGGATGATCCAGTCTATTTTTTTTCCCAGCTGAAAAACATCTATAATCTCTAAATACATTAAAAACTTTGGGATCAGTTCCCTGTTTAACAAGTTAACCTCTCTTTCATTAGGGATAAGCTGAAAGCTAGACATAATTAAAAATTATACTCAGAAATGGAGAGCTGTGACTTAACCATCCTCTATGGAATTTTACTGGAAAAAATTTGTTCTTTTCATACAAGAACTGTCCACAAAAATATTTTAAGATAATATTGCATTTGGTGCAATCAAAGTGTATTCCTTTGAAAGAAATAAGAAAGGATTATGTTGCCTAAACAGTCTTACAAATTTCACCTGCATCTTAGTAGAGAGAGATCTCTTTCCACTGAGATTTTTTTAAATGTGGTTTTCCAGATGTGTCTAAGATATACTCCAAGTTAATGTAATATATTTTCATAAGAAAGAGAATAAAGGAAGCTTAAATGTTATCTAGTACATACATTAATATTTTTAGGTGAAGGATCTAAGATCTAAAAAAGCTGAAAGTCTAGGATTTCATAAGAGGCCATGATAAGACTGAGAGCTGCAAAGGCCTGATTCTCTCTTGGTTTACCCTCTTTGCTATCTGGTTGCTTTGATTAATAAATCCAAGAGTTTTTAATTTCAGATATCTTTATTCTATATCACTTCACTGCTTCTAAAACTTCAAAAAGTTTAAGATCCTATACTTCTTTATTGACAACTATCCATCTACCTTTAGAATTTTAATGTGTCTAGATTAAAAAAAAATACAATATGTACTAAGAGAATATGGACATAATCTCTCCTTTAATCTTTTTATTTTTGAAGTGTTTGCTTTACCTTTTCATTTTTTCCTTGAGAGGTATTTCATCATTCTAATATCAAAAGACATTCTGCATGCAATGAAATAATGACAGAATATATGCATTTATGCACCTATAAAGTACACTTGCTTGAGGTTTTCAAAGATGAGATAGTACTTCTTGGGATTTGAGTATAGAATATTCTAGTATTAGAATGTTTTAATGGTCTTTCTATAAGTGCAAATTGCACATTTATTACTCTTACCTGCTCTCTACTGCTTCTGATACTTGTTACTACGTATGTATTAAGTTTGGAAATTCCCCAGCCTTTTTTTCAGGGTAGTCTTCTGACATAAAGTGGCTGAGGCCTTCCCCATTGGCCAGAAAGCTGAGCAAAGTGCATTGCATTTTTCTAGAGTAGAATGGTCACCTCTATTTTAAAATGGTAACCTGTAAAAGCTAAAATTCATCTACCTCTGTTAATTATTTTTGGATAAATAAAATGTGGTGTTATCATCTAGGTTCACTTCTGTACTCCTCTAAAGAAGTTATTAAAACTTAACCATCAAAGACTTATGTATAGATTAATAGAAATTTCTGTATGCACAATTCTAACGTGGCTTCATATTTCTGAAATGTTTAGTTTTTAATTTTTTTAAAAAACTTATACTTGTTACTTTTTTGTAAGTTTTGTATTGGAGGATAATTGCTTTACAATATTGTGCTGGTTTCTGCCATACATCAACGTGAATCAGCCACAGACATACATATGTTCCCCTCCCTCTTGAACCTCTCTGCCATCTCCCACCCCATCCCACCCTCTTAGGCTGTCGCAGAGCATGAGTTGAGCTTCCTGTGTCACACAGCAAATTCCCACTGGCTACCCTTTTTACATATGGTTATGTATATGTTTCCATGTTACTCTCTCAGTTGGTCCCACCCTTTCCTTCCCTGTGTCCACAAATCTGTTCTTTATGTCTGCATCTCCATTGCTGCTCTGCAAATAGGTTCATCAGTTAGATGTTACTTTTAATTTCTTTGCCATTATCATTATAAATTTTCCCTAGAATACACATTCCTTTAGGAATCTATATGCAAATTGTCACACAGGAATCACACCATGAGCCCTGCTCTGGGTAGCAGCTATTAATATTATACTCAAAGTAAATAGGCTGATAGTTACTGAGCTCTAAAGAGCTTGCACATCCTAAATCTTCAGACAGCAAATCTTTCCTGACACAAAAGCCACCTCCCTATGGCCTGGGTATAACAAGCAAAGTAAATTATGCCAATGAAAATGTTTTAAATTTCCACTATTAAAGGGATAGAAGAAAATGGTCTTGTTAGGTAGTTAGAATAGGAAAAAGGAGTCCAGAGTGGCAGTGGCCAGAAGCCAAGGAAGGGGAAAAGCCCATGAAAATAGAACAAGGGAAGGTCCGAGGATGGGAGTGAGGACCTCAAGTAGAACAAAGAGCACTCCTGGCTAGCCCAGTTTACATAGGGCAGGCCCGGGGGGAGGAAAAAACAGACAAAAAGAGGGGCCGAGGGGCCAAAGGGCCGGGGGTCTCTCTTGTGCGCGCACACGCTCTCTCATTCTCTCTCTCTCTCTTCGTGTCTTTTGGGTCAGCATGCCCTCATGCCTTGAGGATGTATTTTCCTTTATTTTCGAAATAAAATTGAGCTGTAACATGGAGCTGTAACACTGTCCGAAAGCTGTGACGCTCCGAGGGCTTTAACGTCCATTGCTTCACATGTTTGTTGTGATGAGACAGAACTGAGGAAATTACACACTCCCCTGACAGTCTTATGAGACATGGATCCATCCATTAAAACAAACTCATAAATTCCCTATATAGAGAATCACAAAAGACAAGGAGAAAGTGTGGCAGGGAGGAAACCAATTCTGACCCCATGATGGGGCTGTTTCTTTGACTTGCTTTTTGTTGCTTTTGTTATTATAATCATGCAGAATGGTTTGACTCAGCTTCCACCTGAGGGTTAAACTAAAATGCCTTTGTTCAGAATCCTGTCCACCTGTGGATGATGGGGGAAAGGAGAAATTAACACATCCCCTGCCTGAGGCTTGCCATTTTAGGAGATCTTTGCAAGATTAATGGCCTTTATAATTTGCTTCCTCACCTCCCCTCATCTCTGATCTATGAAAGAACCTGGCATCCAGACTCCTAATAAGATGGTTATTTTGAGATGCTAGCCTGACATCTTCTCCCTCTACGGGCTTCCAGATTAAAGTCTCTTCCTTGCCTCAGCTCCTCGTCTCTCAGATTCACTGGCTTGCCATGTAACAAAAGCATGCGATTGCAGTGGGGCACAGTGTTTGACTAAATTTTAGAATTCTAAGACCCATGTGGGGAGGGCATTTGATGACCAGGTAAATGCATAGAAGGGAAGTGCAATGGACATTGGCTGGACCACGGTGCATCAGAAAACACACATTCTTTTTAAACTGGATAAATGTGACATCTTACAATGTGTATATGTAGAGTACACAGCATGTCACTTTGATACATCTATATGTTATTATTAATAAAACATAGTTGCTCTTGTACCAATATTTTTCACATTACATACTTATAGCATAATATTATTGCCTATATAGTAAGTGAAGTCACTCAGTCGTGTCCGACTCTTTGTGACCCCATGGACTGTAGCCTACCAGGCTCCTCAGTCCATGGAATTTTCCAGGCAAGAATACTGGAGTGGGCTGCCATTTCCTTCTCCAGGGGATCTTCCCAACCCAGGGACTGAACCCAGGTCTCCCACATTGCAGGCAGACGCTTTACCGTCTGAGCCACCAGGGAATCCCAAAAGGTCGGCCCACTGCGTTGGCTAGGAATCGAACTCAGGTCAACTGCTTGGAAGGCAGCTATGCTCACCACTATACCACCAACGCTACACATATCCAAGATACTGTACATTATATTTCTATGGTTTATTTAATACTTGTTACAAGTTTCTAGACTTATCTCTCCATCCCCATCCCCTGGTAATCACACTTTTACTTTCTGTTTTTTATTTTTTTTCGAGGTTTGACATTGGTCAATTTCACATATTAGTGACATCATACAGTGTTTGACTTATCTCAGACAGCATGACATGCTTAAGGTCCATCCAAGTCACAAACGGCAGGATAACCTTCCTTCTCATGGCTGAGCAATATTCCTCTGTATACATATGCCACATATTTTTAATCCATTAATCTGTTGATGGGCCCCAGGGAAGAAAACATGAATTTAAATTTTGCTGTTACTTACTACTCACTTAGAATCATCTTCCGCCTCCAAGTATCAGTTTTAATGTTTGCATGATGAAGACAAGGTCTACTCTATAAAGGAGTAAAAATCACTGAGATCCTGCAAAAGAAAGTCCCTAAAAAATATTGTACAGTGTGTGTTAACAGATTTCAAGACGGGGAAGCTCCTATTTTATTAATAGTCATAAAGATTTATTTTTCTGGGTTTCCCCAGTGACTCATTGGTAAAGAATCCACCTGCCAGAGACAGGGTTTGATCCCTGAGAACATCAGAGACGCAGTTTCATCCCTGGATGGGAAAGATCACTCCATCCATGGAGTAGGAAATGGTAACCCATTCCAGTATTCTTGCTGGGAAAACCCATGTGTTTCAAAGAGTCAGAAACAACTGAGGATGCATAAAAACTTCTTTGTCTATGTTATCAAGCATTTACATTGCACAGATTTGTACATGAAAATGTATAATTTTTAGACTGGGTTTTTTGGTTTTTCATATGTATTTGTATAAAATATAGACCATTCAAACCTGATTCAGTGCCGCCTCCTGCCTTGGGTGAATTGTAGATGTAGCCTAAACTAACTAACAAACTACTGAACTTCTCAGTAAGTTTTAAAATATGTAAGAGGGGTAACAATTTGAAATATGAATGCTTTTCATTTGCAAATGGCACACATTTGACAGAGAAGAAAAACTAAGGACTTCTAAATAATTTGCTTGAGTATCAAGAGCCAAACAAAGAAAATTTGAGGCTTGGTATATATAATATAAATTACAAGTAGGGAATGACAAAAAACAGTTTATAGTAACCTTTTTATATAAAATGGTATTGTCATTTTATGGCTAAAACTTACATCATGCCAACTGTTTGCCAAGAGCTTTTCTTCGTTTCACATATGTTCACATATTTATTTAATCTCAAACAACCTATGAGACAAGGAACACTGCAGACAATAGGGGTTCAGTAATTTGCTCTAGGTCATCAAGCTGTGAAGAAAAAGATTTGAAAGCAAGCAGTCTGACTCTATAGTTTAATTTCTACACTCGACAGTGTATGGCAATATTTCTGGCTCCAAAATGATAGCACTTCACCGAGAGTGAAGGAACGAGACCAACAGGGTGCGTCTAGAACTCAGGTTAAAAGAGACTCCTGATAGGGTTCTAGCCCCCCAGGTCAAGTTCCAAGGGCAGGTAAGGAGACACTGGAAGATAAGAACACTGCAGATAAATTGAATGGGTGGAGATTGACCCCAGAGCTGTCTTTCCAGTGTCACCAGAAATTACCCCAAGATATCCCACATGGGTCCATCAGTTGAGCAGCTGATTGAAAGGCAGGGAAGAATACTGTAAAGGCAACCTTGGAGAATTCTGT
The DNA here is from genome assembly GCF_032405125.1 of Capricornis sumatraensis. Classification (NCBI taxonomy): domain Eukaryota; kingdom Metazoa; phylum Chordata; class Mammalia; order Artiodactyla; family Bovidae; genus Capricornis; species Capricornis sumatraensis. The sequence goes on from NC_091083.1 coordinate 17,169,856, forward strand.
TCAACCCAGAAGAATAAGGTTGGATGAGGAGGGTGCAGCATGTGGAAAGATGGGTTACCCTAACCAGGTAAGATGAGCTTTCCTTCCACTGAAGGCTTTGCCAAAACCTATTCACAACCTTGTCTGTTAGGTCCATGTATTTAGATGGTGAATTGCAAGCATACATTCCTATTATTATCTTATTCTCTGTATCACAGCAGTAACGAGCAAAGTGTTCAAGGGGAAAACTTGACAGGTGTCAAAATGAGACACACATCAAAACATAAAACAGCTAGTTACTTACTTCTAAACCTTCTGCTATTTCAAGAATAGGGGGAAAGTGACATACTCTGTATATGCGATTATCTGAACATGTGAAAACCTTGGGTCCTTGTTCTACTTAAAGCCTAGATGCCGACTGCTACTTATAAAATTTTACTGTTTCATTTTCAGTGTCTGGTATTTCAGAACAAGTTAGGATACTGAGTACAGCTCACAAATTCAAAGGACATTTTCTCTGTAAAGTTTATTGGTTCTCATGATATCTTATTAATATTAGCATTGACAAACACTTCAATGTATGCTTAAAAGTAGAGACTATGAAAAAATTCTATTGTGGAGGTCCTAGCAGGGTCATTTCTATGAATATAAAACACGAAGGAGTCATGTCTTTGGGCCACTTGTCTTCAGCACCAGCTCCATCACTAACCTCACTTCCATTTTTACCTAATTATGTGTGTGCGTACATTTAGTTGCTCAGTCATGTCCCGTTCTTTGAGACACTTTGGATTGTAGCCTGCCAGGCTTCTCTGTCCATGGGGTTTTTCAGGCAAGGATACTGGGGTATGTTGACGTTTCCTCCTCCAGTGGAATTTTCCTGACCCAGGGATCAAACCTGCATCTCCTGTGTCTCCTTGCCTTACAGGCAGAATTTTTACCCCCTGAGCCATCAGGGAAGCCCCTCAGCTATGTTCAGTGAATACAAAGCCGTGGTAGCCTTGCCATGGTTGTGAGTGTATTTTATGTAAATTTTTTTACTGCCTTCTTCTCATCTTAATCTCACTTCAGCTCCATCCATTTTAACAGCTTTCCTTGATTCTTCTGCCCCTTCCTATCCTGGATAAGTTTTGGAACTAATTTATAGTTCCTGAAAATAAACCGAGAATCAAGATAGATGTAGTCCCCCCTTTAACAAATAGGCCATAACTACAAACATATTTGTGTGTATCATAGATATGTCTTTTTGCTAGAACACCAGGGAAAGAGTTCAAACCTTAACCATTAGCATATTCTTCCCAATATGAATTCAACTGAAGGTTATATTTTCAACCAATCTTCTGTTTGTCTATCCATACAAAGAAGGAAACAGAAGCAAAGCAACAATCTGAATACTTCCAGCAACAAATTTTTGCTTAAAATGTCTATGGAATACTTTACCAAGATAGTAAAAGAGATTAAAAGGAATGGAACAGATATTGATTTCCTCACCAGTGTAATTCTGTGTCTTTGTTATATGAAGTTACTTAGCTGTGAGCATTAAGGAATTCCTAGCTGGGCCATACAAATGGAAAGCTTTTCATAGCTTAAAACTGCTCAGTGATTTGAAATATTTAACTATATTAAAACTTAGTTGATGAGATTAAGATACCAGTATTATAGACACACACAAAGTTTTCTAAATCCAGACTTGTTTATAGGCTACCATTATATGTCTTTAAAAGAAATAAAGGTAGAAAAGTAACTCTGGAGGCCTACTTTGTTTCTGAGCTACCAAAGGTAAGAAACTTTCAAGGAGATGCTTTGTATTACTGCTTAAAAAAATTTTTTTTAACTACAGCTACAGGTTTTAAAGGTTTCTTTGAAACAACTGAAGAGTGAACTTTAATTCATGTTTTTTAAACAAAGGTTATATGAGACTTACAGCAGTCTTACAAAAGAAGAATATTGGCAAGAATTGCACATTACACTCAGAGTGCAACTGACTTTCAAATTTCTCTACAGGTATTATTTCCCATGAATAGGAACAAAGAGCAAAAACAGTTAAAAAAGCATATTCAAATGTGTGCATAAAAAGGCATGGTAAATGAATACTGTTTAGTTTGCTGACATAATTACTTGAATGTAATTTTTATGAGTCGTAGAAATCTTGGCATTTTCACTGAACCAGATAATTAGACTCTGAATAGAACAGGGTCAGAATAATTAATACATCAAAACTAGATGAACTTTTTCTAATTATTTTTATTTAATCTCTATTATAATTATTGTTATACTCTGCTGAGCATGATTGCCTCATGTTCATAGACTTGAATGCAGTCTTATAGTTGCATCCTGGGACTTTGAGGAATATTAACAAACCGTGGCATGGAGAAATTAGAATGATGTAGTTTCATGATGGAATTCTAAATTGGAATTTCATATTTTCTATATAGTTGCATAAAATTTGTTCCATAATCGTAAAAAATATGAATTTTAAAACAAAAGTCTACTTTTCTCTCAAGTTATACTTCTCGAAAGTTCAGGAAAAATTATTTTCTCAGATTTTTTTTTTAAAGGCATATCATCAGCTATTCAAGTCATGTGAAATTTTCTGAAAGGGGATTACATTCAATTTTTCCTTACTTGAGAGTTTTTAATATAATGATAAATCTTAATCATTAAAGCAAATGTATCAACAGGCAGTAAAGGCCATTACCAATTATTATTAAAGACACTGAAATCTGTGTTAGAAAGTCATGGTGTAACTTTCAGATGACAGCTGCCTACCTGTGCCAGACCTTTGATATACTCATGAAAACACAGAAAAATAAATTGTAGCAGCCGATGAAACCACAAATACTGATGAAATACATTTAAGTCTCCAAGATGAAAGGTTACATATGAGCCAGCTAAGAAATGATTAGGAACTAACTTATGTCTGATTATATGAAATAAGAATGCTATTATACAGAAAGAAAGATCTTATCCATCAACATAACATCCAATAAAGATTTTAATTCAAGGAGCCAATGAAAAAGTCTGAGGTCACTCTTAACTCCTAGTTCTCATTCCAGAGTTGGTCAGGACTACCCTCTTAACCTTGTCATTATCTATCATTAGTCTACAGAAGTCCACAACTTTCCCTTGTGGAGGATTGAAAATTGATGAAGAATTTCAAGGATCATTGCAAGGAAAAAGCAGAAATAAGTAGACTACTGCTAATGCCTGAGGATAATTCATTTTGAAAATATAGAGTATTTACAATTAGCTAGGAACTAATTCATCTTCTATTATTTAGATTAAAGGGCAGGAGACACAGGATAATATTCTGCATAACTTTTGCATAACTAGGCTATTTAAAGGTTTGCTTGGTCCTGGAATTTGCCTAGAGAAGATATGTATTACTGAAGAGAGCAGTAAAGAGATTATGAGATTCTAGAAACAAAAAGAAAGTGATATCCATAGAAGAGAATAATGTCTTTTGCAAATATCATCAGTGTTAGGCTTTACCTCATTCAAGGATAAAAAACAACATTGACCTTAAGCTAATAAATACAGTTTTTCCTTAAGAAAACAGTATACCATAAACATGTCAAATACATATAAAATGGGGAAAATAAGAGAATAGGGAGAATGTGGAATTCTAAATGTTGCTGGCAAGTATATAAAAAGAACATGATAAAGAAAAAGATACCACATGGAAAAATTAAAGTCAGCTTCAGTTATAGTAAAGAATATAATTGGCCTTGTAGAAAATGCAATCATTAATAAAAATTACAGACATCTAGATATAAAGAAAAATATAATAATAATAGTAGAAACTATAGAAGAAAAAATGACAAAATAAATAATCAACAGCCATTGGGAATAAATTATAACAATTGAAGCTAAACAATCACTCATTAAGAGAACCCTTTTTAAGAGACTGCAAAAATAAAGAAAACAAGAGGCATTACCTAGGTTCATGAGTCAATAGATTTTATTAACCTGCCCCCCACCCACACACACACACACAAAAATGAAGTGACTTAGAATAAACTTGGCAGAGTTTTTGAATTTAAAGAAAAAATTCACAAAAAGTAAAAATAAAGTCATACTGGTTTTAGGTTCTACTTAATTCAGAGTGCCCAGAATGCAATGTAAAATGAGAACAAAGTTTTGAGAGTAAAAACATCATGGCACAAGGATATTTTGACCAAGAACAAAGTATTTGATATGCTGGGGTAACAGAACAGACATCTGTGCTTAGATCTGCAGGACTGAGAACATAGACTGCTCACAGATACATCCCTGGAAACTTTTACCTAAAAATGCACAACAGGGTAATGATAAATAACATTTAAAACTTGAAGAATGGGATATTTGAATCTAAAATTACTGAGGTATATATTGATATTTAAGACATATTTGCTCACCAAAAAAAAAAAGTTCCCATCGAAAGAAATAAGCAGTTAGGTCTCTATATATGCTTACAACATAAGCAATATCATAATTTAAGTAACAGTATAATTCTTATTCCCAGGAGTTATAAACTTTATGATCATGAATATATTATGAAATTTATATGAGTAGATGTAATAATTATCAAATAATTTTGAGATACATGGCTTCTTGGAAAATAGCCCTTCAATTGTATCCTTATCTTACACTTTAAGTTAGTATGAACTTAAAGTGAAGGAGGATAAGACAGTTGGATAGCATCACTGAGTCAATGGACATGAGTTTGAGGAAACTCCGGGAAATTGTGAAGGAAAGAGAAGCCTGACATGCTACAGTCTGTGGGGTCACAGAGTTGGACACGACTTAGCAACTGAACAACAAAAAGGTAAAAGAGGATTCAAATTTATAAAATAAATATATTTTTAGGAAAGATAAAAATATAAATGACAATATTTCTCAGTGATCACAGAGCTTTTAAACATAAACATAGCAAAATTCACAAAGTTAAATATTGAGAAATCCCTCAGAAGAAACTTATAAAAGTTTATCTCAACAAAATCAATGAGGAGATATGTGGTATAGGTTTCATTAATAAGACAATGTTATACCGTAAATATCTCACCCAATGGCCCTGTATATATATGCCTAAACATGTAGCCATAGCAATGTGTGCTATGCTATTTTTAATAGCATTAAAAAATAAAGTGATACAGTTTAACACACGTTAAATAATAAATAGCTTCTGTCTATTATAAACTTCATACAACCCAACAACATATTAAGAGATTTACTTTAATAATATGATTTGGCACCTGCAACAAACCTCCTGGGCAAGTGAAAGTGAAAGTCGCTCGGTCATGTCCAAATCTTTGGGACCACGCGGACTATACAGTCCATGGAATTCTCCAGGCCAGAATACTGGAGTGGGTAGCCTTTCCCTTCTCCAGGAGATCTTCCCAACCCAGGAATTGAACCAGTGTCTCCTGCATTGCAGGCGGATTCTTTACCCACTGAGGTATCAGGGAAGCCCCTTCAAGAATACTGGAGTGGGTTGCCATGCCCTCCTCCAGGGGATCTTCCCAACCCAGGTCTCCACAACGCACATAGATAGATTCTTTGCCATCTGAGCCACCAGGGAAGCCCAAGAATACTAGAGAGATTTACTTTAATCTGTAGCCTATCTGTTCTCCAAGGGTTCTTCCCAACCCAGGAATCGAATCGGGTCTCCTGCATTACAGGCAGATTCTTCACCAGCTGAGCTACCAGGGAGTCCTGCTGCTGCTGCTGCTAAGTCGCTTCAGTCGTGTCCAACTCTCTGCGACCCAGTAGACGGCAGCCCACCAGGCTCCCCCGTCCCTGGGATTCTCCAGGCAAGAACACTGGAGTGGGTTGCCATTTCCTTCTCCAATGCATGAAAGTGAAAAGTGAAAGTGAAGTCGCTCAGTCGTGTCCAACCCTCAGCGACCCCGTGGACTGCAGCCCACCAGGCTCCTCTGTCCATGGGATTTTCCAGGCAAGAGTACTGGAGTTGGGGTGCCATTGGTAAGAGCTATTCATTTTTCTAAGGATGAATAAACTGCAACAGAAAGAACTTGTAAGATCTGAATCTAGATCTAATTACAAAATTAAGTGCTGAATCCACAGTATGCTGCTTTCTAAGTATCTTGTATGCAATGTAAGAAAAAGTATTTTCTGTGCTATTCTTATCTATAGCCCCTTGCTTTATCACAGTGCCTGCTTATAGTATGCACTCAAATAATTGTTGCATGCTCAATATATGTATATAAGACACTGTATTAGAAACTAAAGAACATAACACTGAAAACAGATTAGTATCTTACCCCAGGAAGTTTCTCATTAGGGTTTGATAGAGTATAGAAATATGGGATATGAACACTACAGAGCAGTATAGTCAACAATAAAACTACAAGGCAGATTTTTAAAAGTGCATTGCTGTACACAAAAAGAAAGTGCTCTCTTAAAGGAAGAGAGAAAATGACTGAAATGAAATAAGCAGATACCGCATTACAAACTTTGTTTTCAACGTAATTTGACTACTGAAATATGCAATATGGTTTTCTTGAATGCTTAGTATTTAGCTATAACAATATACTTAATCCTTGCAGATAAAAACTTAAGATGTGACCATAAAAGAGGCTTAAATGTCTTAAGGTAAATAATAATATGTCTCATGGTAAATAATAATAAATAATAAGAGGAAAATGCCATTCAAAAAAGAACAGATTTACTTTTAATACACTCAGGGTTTTACTAAAACAGGTATCTCTCACACACCATAAACTCTTCATTTTTCCTTTCTATTCCTGTTACTTATCCCTATTTTATTGAAAAAAATCTTGTTAATATGTTTACAATATTGAATCTGACATTGTCCATCTAAAAGTCATGGAATGGGGTCATTTCTGCTTAGAAAGAGTCTATACATTCATCGACAAGTTAATAAGTATCTGGCATTTTTGTCTTTGCTATTATTTTCTTGGTGTTTTAGTCTCATTTGGCTGGCTTGTGCATAGGAATCAGATTGGAAAAAAAATTAGGCACACACTGTGATATTTTATCCTGGTCACACAACACCCATATTTGCAACTGCTCTTGTGTTGCCAGTCTCTGGCAGCTCATTTCATTGTCTCAGATGCTTCATGTGCTTCCTGGCATTTAGTGGTTTATCAGTGAGTATTAGCTTACATGTGATAGAAGAAAATGGACTCAGGAACCTGGGCTCTCCACTGGCAGTTCTTTTTATTGGTGCGCCTGTCTGAATTGTTAACTACTCCTGAAACCATGGCAGGATTTCTGTGAACCTCTTCCTGACCTTAGTTAAAAACATTTTAATTTTGTCATTTGGAAGTTCGTAGAAAAAGTGGACTTTTAGAAAAATTGGTTCAACACAGAGAATGAGGAAATAAGCTGAAAACAAGCATCAACCCAAGTGAAATAAGTATGAAGAAAGGAAAGTAAAAACAGAGCCAAGTTATGGAATGTGTGCATTTAATTGTATGGAAAATGTCCATTTGGCAATACCCAGGGAACCATGAAGATCGGGAAAGTAGAAAATGGACTAAGAACATCAGTTCTTTATATGAACAACCATTCCTCAAAGGATTTTCCAAATATTAAATACTTTATAGAGTTTGCTTGACTTTATCACTTACATCAGACTTTGAACCCCTACTTTTTTGTATTTAATATTAAAATACGTAAATATTCTGTAAAATAAAATTTTAGAATATAGCCTTTTGGAATGTGTAGCTACTATTTTCTGTTGTTAAAATAAAAGTTTTTCTCAAACATTATCTACAGCAATTACCTTATTCTGCTGACAAACACTGCTATTGCAACACAAACCAAGCCCAGGATTAGAAGATTTGGTCAAATGCAAACTGTATTCATAATTTTGTTTTTCAGTAAATAAAATATATTATTGCCTTATGAATATTTAATCCCTAAAATCTATCTCTAATTTGAATGTCTGCCATATTTTCAATAGTGACTTGGAAATATTGCAACATGATCAAAATTTTAATTTTAGTACCTTAGGAATGTCTCTAAAACCAAATAAATAATACATGTAAAGGGTATAACAGCAGGTACCAGGTAACTTCAATGAACATTAGGTTTCTTTCTCTTCCTTAGCATACAGTAGAAAAAAATGAAATATTTGTTATTTAGAGTTTAGTTGTTTGGAGCTATTTCATAGGACTACAAAACTTTAAGCAAACAATGACTTTGGTCTCTTTATCAAGTTCCTGTAACAAAGACAAGGAATTTAAGCGTAGTTTAGAGTCAGAAGTCCAAGAATGTTATTATATGACTAAAATCTATCTTATTTTACTTCCAATAAAAGTTTTTGGTTCATCTTTCATTTAATAAAAAAACTGTCTCTCGCCGCTCTGTCATACCTAAGATAATCTATTATTTGTCTGTCTATTAATTATTTATTTCTGGAAGTCATAATTTAAAGTTAATAATCTCATGATTGCTTTTGTACTGAAGTGCATATATTTACAATATACAAATTTGGTAAAAAAAAAAAAAATGTTTTTTTCACAGATGTGACTGGCTTTGGAGATGTCTTATTTGCTACCTAAAAATTTTTTTGACTATTGACAGAATTAAGCCTTTAAAAAAAACTGCCTCGTGTTTAAACATATGAGACACTTGAAGGACATATTAATACACACCATCCTTGCTCAGGGACCATGGTAATCCTCTCAGGGTCATTCCAGTTTTAGTGTGTGTTCTCCTGAAGCACTGCATTTATTTTTAAGGCCTTTAGGACATGATGAGATCTTTCTGTAGTGTCGTCTTTTGGAGGGGAGTTGGAGGCATGTGTGGAGAAGCCTGAAACATTCCTTTTAGGTATTAAATGTTTAATACTGTACTCCTTAGAAGACATATTAAATGTAACCAACATTCATCATTGTTCATTAATTGGCTTACACTCACGACACTGGAAAATGCCATGCTATGCAAAATTTAGAGATGTTTCATACAGCATCATCTCCCAGTCTCCAACATCAAGCTATAAAACCATGTAGTGAAACTGTCCCAGACATCTCGCGTCCACTTGTACATCTGAATGCATTCGTAAACACACAAATTCAAATAACTCTTCACGCTCTTTGCCTTTTAAAGCCTTCCAAAGTATTCCAAAATTAGGAGGAAATTTTTGCCTACACTGCTTCTACAACACTGATATCTGTGTCCATAAGGACATGGAGATATTCCTTTTAGCTAAGAAGTTTTAATGCTGCTTCTCAGATGTGAGGTAAATAGGTATTAGTACATAATTTGTCATGATTTCACTTTCCTTTTCTTATTCCTTAAAATTATTACATAAAGGTCTTTGACTAGATTTTCCCTAAATAACTGAAGTTGAAACCTAAGACTCCAGAATAAAAAAATACAAAAACTGGAACACTAGAACATTATTCAAACTTCTTGATCAGTGAATTAATATAATATATGCAGTCATAAGAGAGGGGCCTGGTCCCATAGAGGAATCATTTTAGCTTGAGTTCTTAAATTATCTGTTTATGCATGAAAAATATGTATATATTTACAATATTGCAAATATACTTTACTTCATGCAACAAAGTAGCCAGTAAACTTCAACTTTAAAATACATGGAAAATTAAAACACATTTCAAATAATTCAACTCCATTTCTATCTGGCTATGTCATGAAGAAGAAATAAGTTTTAAAAACTAGTGATTTTACACAGCACCAAATAAATTATCTATATCACTTTCAAATACTACTGAATTTTGCCATAATTTTATATGAGAATGTTAACAGAACTGTGAAAAGAGAAATTCCCATCTTTTCCTGGATTTTTAGAATTTCTTTTTGCAAATGTACTTGATTGATTTATTTGTCTCTTATCTATGGAATATATATAGCTGTCTCCGATCTATGGATTAGATATATTTATATCTACTGCATATATATGGGTTGCTTGTGGGAAACAAACAAAAGATAAATATAAAGAAATAATCTTTATCTTTGTTTTTTGCAGGTTCACAATAGATCCCTATACTATATATATAAATTATCTCTTTTCACTTAGCAACAAAATGTATTCATGCAAAATTAGAGGTATCTTAACTTTAATAGAGATTTACATCCCTTTTAAATCCCTACGCCTACCATTGGATATTTTCTTACTCAGCCAAGTTTCCTGTGTTAAGAAAAATAAAAACAAAGCTTATTGGAAATTTGACAATTAAAAAAATTCTTACTTTTCGGATGCTTGCAAAGTTTAAAATCACACTACAAAATACCCCAGAATTCCCATTCTAGTGTGTTTTGGTTTTGTTTCTATTCTTTAATATCTTAAACTATTTCAATAGCAATTAAAAGATTAATAAGTAGTTTTTAAAAAAACAAAAACACATATTAAGTTTCTTCAGTATAAATTAGAACATTGCATAGATGTCAACTAACTGTATAGCATACTTATTAAGCTTTATTAACTAGAAAGGCATAGTATGGTATAGGTCAAGGTTTTTATAATTTAAAATAGGAATATATGGGAATAAATGGGGATGTTCTCTGAAATAAGGGTAATTAAGTTTATCTGTACTGATTAATATATATTTATAAATAATTCACCTTCTTTATCAATTTAGCCCACTTATCAAAATAATAATCTGAGGTCTCTTCCCTTTATGTAACCCTGCAAATTTATTAAGAATCAAAAGCCCTCACTCAGGTGAATACAAAGCCTTCCTTCCCTGAAAAACAAATTACTTCATTGTTACAAGCTATGATAATATCTAACACCTTCATAATTATTATTAATTTTTGATTGATTTGATTGATAAAAATTCAGTTATTTACATACTTTAAAGCTACAAATTTTTTTCTAATGATTTTATCCATCTAACTATATCTAAAGAAACTTCTTAAAGTATTATTTTTCTCATTGTCAATTATAAACCAATTCATTCTGGAAAACTAAACTGTCATCAGTTAATTGTCCCAACTATAAATAATTATTTGAAACATTCATGCATGTTGGAATGTGTTGTAAGTAATGACTGAGGATACACTTTTTACCACAAAATGGTGAAAAAGTCAGGGATATTTTTTGCTCTGTGGCAGAAAACAATTAAATAATAAATATATACATTTGTGGTCCTCTGCAAGCCGAGCATCATTCAGTGGCAGAAGGGAATTTGATCTGCTGTTTGTATTTCCCCTCTCACTTCCTTCTCTCTTTTCCTATTTTGCCTTTGCAAACTCGGCCTCTGTTGACCACTCTCAAGTTCCTAAAAAGCGTAGAAAGTAAGGAAGTTATATTGGCCGCCTTAAGATGGGGTAGGACAGAGGCAAGAGATCTGAAAGCAATGTGAACTGTCAGAAAGGAGAGTCAGTGAGTTTTCACACTTTGATGTCCTGAGACTCAAGGCCAAGGGTTGTGTCACTAACCTCTATCGTGAGACGCGAACATTCTGGAGACAAAAAGCTGTCACTGCCACCTACTGGCAGCATTAATTATTGCAGTGCAGCCAAACCCCATTTGTTTTGCCTGGTAACGAAGTGGAGATGGACAGCCTGTCCCACCTCTTAAATAGAAAATAAAACACGACAAGTCTACTGTATGCAAGATACACTATGGGTAAACAAAAATAGTTTAAAAATCATCTTTCATGCTAAGTTTGAGTTTTAAGATTTTCTCCCTAGGTTTGAGGGAGGGTATATAAAATGAATAGATTTTTAGGCAAGTCAGAGATTGCTAGTATTTCTGGATTGATATTTAAAGTACTTAATATAAACTCCAAGTGAATACATCTCCATAATATCAGGGGATTGCCACTGATGCAAAAATTCAATGATTTGGAGTAGCTTTTTTTCTACGGTGTTATTAATAAAAAGATTTGCTGATATTCACAAAGAGGTCATATCACACAGATGAAAGCTATGTAATTAACGTAGAACGTACAATTGACATATGTGTGTTTAATAAACATATAAACTGATAAGAATTAGAGAGGGCAGAGAACTTTTCAGTTCACTGTAGCATAGCACCCTCTTTATTTTTCTATTACTTTGCTGACCATATTTATTCCATACGTATAAGAGACACTTTTTCCATCTTCTGAGTAAAGTCTTACTAAAGCTCTTTGGCTTTGAATTTTTTAACAGCTTAAATTGCCTTATCTTTCAATAATTTATATATATATGCAATAATTTACTTTATATAATAGAATGTTATTTTTCCTTAAAAGCTCATATCTTTCAAAGCTTTCAAAGAGCTTCAAATTAATCTATGTTTCTAATAGATTTACATAGGATTACCCTGAAAAAGGGGCTTTCCTGGTAGCAGATGGTAAAGAATCTGCCTGCAACGTAGGAGACCCAGGTTTGGTTCCTGGATCAGCAAAATCCCCTGGAGAAGAAAATGGCAGGCAAAAAAATGGTATCAGATCAATATTTTTTACTCCCTCCCTTTTTATCTACCTGTTGTATATAATTAAATCCTACATTTTTGTGTTACATACTCTAGACATTTTTTAGAGATTGATTTTCAATATTGCATTGCTATTTGTTTCCAGCAGGTCTTAGAGAAATGAGATCTTCCATGAAAGGTTGTATTCTGCATTTTTTCCTATAGTGGAATCATTTTACCTAAGAGAAAAAATGTCTTCATTGCATGGGACATGTGTTTATATTATTCTATGTGAATACATATTTACAATGCATTAGGCTCAGAGGTTAAAGCGTCCGCCTGGAATGCGGGAGACCCGGGTTCGATCCCTGGGTCGGGAAGATCCCCTGGAGAAGGAAATGACAACCCACTCCAGTACTCTTGCCTGGAGAATCCCATGGAGGGAGGAGCCTGGTAGGCTACTAGTCCATGGGGTTGCAAAGAGTTGGACACGACTGAGTGACTTCACTCACTCAAGGGTAATCCACAAAGCTAAAGCAAAAATTGACAATCTGAAATTTGTTTCCTTGGTGTTCTTGCTAATCAAGCTGTGAAGGTCCCCTGGCATATAAGTAACTTTACATTTACTTTGGATTCAGTGGTGCTGGCCATTTCAACAAACCATGATCTGCCAACAAGCTTCAAAACTTTATATATATATATATATATATATAAAACACCTTGACTAACAATGGCTCTCTTATTTTAAAATAACTTTTATAAGGCAGGATCAAACATATAACCGAATAGAACATCTTCATGTATATTCATCAGTTAAAACAGTTGGAACATTTTTCTTTAAAAAGAAAAAATGTTTGTATCTATTATCTCTCTGTTTTTCTGTTACATATTTGCTTAATATGTAAGCAAAGGCTTTCTTCTGGAAAAGTTGGAATCCATCCAAATTACAACAACAAAAAAAACCCTGCACACAATTACATATTCTTGGAAGCTCCAGACAATGCACTTTTTTCTTATTTGAACTAGAATGTTAATCTCCTGCACCTTAGGCTTTCTGCCTGCATTCTGAGCTGTATTTGTGTGACAATTTATATAGTCAGTTTAACTGATTCATCATCTTATTATTTATCACAATAAAAATATATGTATACCATTCCTATTTCTGCGCAGATCTCAGGTGCTGTTTAGGGGCTGTTTGAGTTTATGAACTAGAACATTGGTATTACTATTCCAGACCCAGTGTCAAAGAAACAGCTTAGGAGTTTGTGGTGGCTTTGTCATTGGCAATTGCAAGACACCGTGACAATAGGAAGTAAGAAAGGATAGACCAAGTTGTCAGGACAGAGAGCAGGCAGTGGATCTAAACTGCTCCACTGCCATGAGTTATTTTCATGTGTTCAGGGCTAAATTTTAGTGGGAATTTTGCAGTTGACTTAAATGTTGATGTTGACATGAGACACTTGCATACTTTCCCAGTTGAAAACTATCTTAAGGTTTGGTACCTTGAAAGTCTGAGTTTAAGAGAGAATCTAGTACTCATATTTTAAAAATATATGTATATATATACACTTTCATCTGGGGTATTTTCATTTGTTCCACAAATACATATTGAAAAGTTAACAACTGAGAGATAATGCAGAGTGACGTACACAAATAGGTTATTTCAACAACAGTACTCCAAAGACGCTTGGATTTATAATTCATGGTATTCACTTTTTGTTTTCACCTGAAGGAGCTTCCTAAAATTCCACGCGAGGATCTCATCCTTCAACATGTCTGTGTTTCTTACTAAATGCAATGACTAAAGTGAAATAAAGACAACAGAAATAACTTGAAAAGGTAGTTCAGTTTCTGCTGCAGAAGAAAAACAAATTCCAAAGAAAACAGGCTGCATGTAAAAGAAGTTAATATCGAAGAAAAATGTATATATGATGCTTGAAAACATAAAAATAAACATTTCTGCTGAAAAAAATGTTTTAAATACCTACCTATTGACTCCATATATAACTACCCACTGCCAGAGTTCATTAAATTTAAACATCTGCCACCTATACACAGTTCTGATTAAAGTTAATGAAGATTTATCCAAATTTACATAGCTTTCTGTAAGAGAAAATTAGGTTTAAACGAAAACCACTAAAGAAAACCTTTAAGAACTTCAAGAAATTTGATCTGAAATACAGAAATACAAGACTATAAACACATATGCTTCATTATGCAAAGACACCTATGAAAATGGGACTCAAGGAAAATACAACATCTTATCATTCTCTCCTTAGCAGCTACTACGGCAAACTTCATGCGATCTCCAAAGTGGCATTAGATGATAGTTTGGGGGCTTGACTGGTGGCTCAGTTGGTAAAAGATTTGCCTGCAATGCAGGAGACCAGAATTGATCCCTGGGTTGGAAAGATTCCCCTGGGAAGCAAATGGCAACCCGCTCCAGTACTTTTGCCTGGAGAATTCCAAGGACAAAGGAGCTTGGCGGGCTACAGACCACGGGATGGCAAAGGGTTGGACGTGCCTGAACGACCAGCACTTTCACTCTGACTTTTTTTTAAGAAATATATAAAATTGAAGTAAAAATGTTAACAAAAACATGCAAAGCAAAAGTCGCTGATAAAACCAACATATATTTCTAATTAAAATAAATATATTTGAGATAATTATAAAATAATCATTTAAATCTATAAATAGTATTTTTTTTAAACTTGTATTGAATATATACTCATAACGTGGGGGGATGATGGTAACTAAATGGAAGAAATTGCTTCTCCTAAAGTACACCCCTGCCTTTAGAACTCCGCGTATTTGTCCTCATTCTCTTATACCCAGCACTAGTTTAGGAAAAGAAATTAACACCTGAACATTTCTTGGTATTACATCCCAACTGAAACTGTTAGCAAAATTCCATCTTGTATGCAACTTAATTTCCAGAGCTACAGCTTTGAAAGACTCCTTCTAGGCTAGGGATGCAAGGCAGCTAATAATCCTGTCTAAAACAAATATGTCACTCTGAAGTCATGCAGAAAGCAGCGTAACTTACTATCAAAATGAAACATTTTCCTATACTTAATGTGAATATTCTTCCCTAGGAGTGTAAATAGAATAGTGAAGGACACAACTTTTGGAGGACGCTCTAAAGGCTTGGTTTTGTTTTATCTGATGTTGATAAAGAATGAAAAATATCACAGCAAAACAGCTGCATTTTTTAAAACACCCACATTGATTCTGTTCCCATGATTGCTCACTACTTTCAGACACACAAAGTTTTAATTCATAAACACTTTGTTGCTGTCAGGTTTGATTTGTATGTTCACTTCACGATATTCTCAGGATATCTGAGTATTCACATTAATCGTGGACTTCAAAAATGACAGGAGGATGTCACAAGTTTTCCCATTTCTTTCTGTAGCCTCTTACATTCCACAAAGAAAATGGGGAAACTCTTTGGTTGTCTTGATGTGACTGACTTTCCTCATTTATATAGAACAAGATCCCATCAGGAAACAGAATTCTATTCAAATTCAACAGGCAATATGAAAAATACAAATTTATTAACTGTAACAGAGAATCATCAGAGTAACTGAGGCTTGGGTATTAAGAAGTAGAGTTAACTTGAAAGAATATAGGAATAGAAGATTCTACCCCAAAGGCTGAAATACAGCACTCAAGACGGGAACAAATCTGCAATAGGATCCTGTCTCCAGGACTGAGATCCAGACCTCATTTATGAGGGCATGGCTATGGCCCAGTGCATGGAGGAGAAGTCAGCTGTGGTTCCGTGGCACCCGGAATCACTGGGAATCTGCCCTCTAGGGTGCCAGGGGGAAGCCATCCATGGAGAGCTGGCCACATGAAGCTCACTGGAATCTGTTGGTGGGGAAGGTACGCTGGGAAACCTCCCTCTGGGTGTCAGGGGAGACTGCCCGCAAGGGATCCATGCACTGGTGACTGCCACACGCCATAGGAACCTGCTGAGAAAGAACACACACCAGAACCAGGATGAAGAGTCCTTCTGCCTCCAGGTTCCCTCCAGTGCCCCTGCTGAGAAAGCTTTACATGAAGCCAGATGGCAGGGAGAAAATGATTAGAAATCACATGCTGAGCAATGAAGTGTTTAATTAGAGTTGCAAGGCAATAGATTGGTAAATTATATAGAAAATGTCATCATTATCAACATCCTACACCAGCGGAGTACATTTGTTGCAACTGATGAACCTACACTGACGTCTTGCTATCACCCAAAGTTCATGAGAAGTCACTTTTAATACTGGACATGCTATACGTTTGGGCTTCCCAGATGGCACTAGTGGTTAAGAACCCACCTGCCAATGCAGGAGATGCAAACGACGCAGGTTTGATCCCTGGGTTGGAAAGATCCCCTGGAGGAGGGCATGGCAACCCACTCCAGTGTTCTTGCCTGGAGAATCCCACGGACAGAGGAACCTGGGGGGCTATGATCCATAGTGCCGCACAGAATCGGACATGACTGAAGTGACTTAACACTCCACACGTGGGTTTGGACAAGTTTATAATGACAAGATATGATCATGGAAAAGACATGTATTGGGGCAGGGAATATGTGGAAAATCTTTATTTTCAGCTCAGTTATGATGTGAACATAAAACTGCTCTAAAAAGTAAAGTTTATTAATTTTAAAAAAGTCATCAGCAGATTATTTTTCTGAACCTATAATTTTGTTATCACCACATTACAAATGGCAAATTGAAGTGTATATTTATTTTTAAAGTTGTAGGTTTTTTTTCATTATGGATACTGAATATAGCAGAAGGAGCTAATGTTTTCATTAATGGTTTGTTATATAAGAATATAACTTTAGGGTCGCAGGCTACTCATTTAAAAACTACATTTCCCAGATGCCTTTGCAGTTAGATGGGCCCATGTGACTAAGTTCTGGCCAATAGGATGTAGGAGGAGGCAGGAAGCTATTCGACCTCCAAGTCATAACTTTTAAGGAAGTAGACTGGTGTTCCCCTCCCTCCATCCCCTTCTTCATAGTTAGAAGGTACACCTGGCAATGAACCATTGTGAATCATGGACCACACAAGCGAAGGTATTTCCCTAAAAAAGGTGGAACAACAAGAGAAAAGAGCTTTGGCTCATAAGGACTTTTGGAGAGCAGAGTTGCCACATCTGCTCAACTTCTATGTGAGAGAAAAAGAAAGAAACCTCTATTTTATTTAAGCTGCTATCATTTTGGGTCTTTGCCATAATATTGTTTTCTTCTGTCTCATCACCATATCATTGTTGCCTAGAAAGCAAATGTGTTGAATATAAAGCAACACAGATCTATTCATCAAAAACCTTTCACCTAGATAACTACCATGGAAAACTCAAAAACCACAAAGATATATAACCAAAAGTGAAAAACAACAGTTCCCTTGGTATTTTGGGATGTGCTATATTCATCATTTGTTTATTTTCTGAAACATTATTTTCTCAATACTTGAAATCTAGTAATGATAATTAGTCATATTTTATCAAAGTCTATTTCACTATATTGTTATTTTTGAATACTGCCTCATTGATTCCAATGTCTGTGTTTAGAAAAGAAACATGGAAAATTTTGGCTTTTGTTATGAATCGGATACTTCTGTCTAAACTTCAGTGTCTTAATCAGCAAACAATCTTTAAGGATAGATAGGAGAGGATGAATTATTTGTTTTTGTTTTTTTAAAGAAGTCACTGAAAACCAACAATGCCTGAGGTTGTGTTATATGTTCTATTGTGTAAAGATCAATCAGCTTAAAAGACATTTATTTATTTTCTTATTACATGTAAATTATCAACTGGGCCTCAGAGATAAGGAAAATGATAATTATACATGTTAACATGAAATTCTTTTTTGCTGTTTATTTTCCCAAATTTGATGTGGCATTACCTAGTTTTAGATAATCGGTGCATGATATATTTAACATGATAGATCATGAAAGCTATTTAGCAAGCATTCTGCATCTTAAATTATTTTTAGAGATACATCTTTAATACAGTAAGAACTTACTAATTAAATACAGTGCAGAGGGAGAAAAAATTAGAATGATTAAATATTTTTTAGCTTTTTTACTTTTAAGTAATACATCCATATTTCCAAATAAAATATCAATGTAAATTTAGGTAATGGAAAATGATAATTCAAAATAAACCTACACCAATTAATAATATGCTACCAACACAAAAATCTTTTTCCACAAGAGACTTAGGAATTCAAAACATACATTGAAAGCTTATTAAAATAATTTTAATTCAAAGCTTTTATTTTCTATTCAGACAGACTGGTTTCGGCTTAATTGACTTTTTAGCCAATTGACCTTTGATAAATCAGTCAACCTCTCTAGTTTTCTCTATGAAAAATTTGGATACTATTATATACTTCATAAACATTTGAACATTGATGGAAATAACATCCTAACCAGATCACAATTCTGACGCAATAAGCACAAAACAAATGAATTTTATTTTACCACCATTTCATTAACCTTGGATTCAAAATGCTCAGATTTGATGCCTTAGTGTCCTTCCTTTTAAATCATAACCATTTTTTTCCTAATGTATATACATCATCTTTGAATTATTGCAAAATCCAAATTAGCAGGATAGGAATTAGTATGATTAGATTGTATTTTTGTAAGTCATATATTTTATAGTTACCACTCTTCCAAATAAAATGTGACTTTGATATTGACTGTCTCAAATTTTAAGATTTTGAGGATGCATAAAATTTTGTTGTTGTTGTTGAGTTTTATGACACTCAGTTCAGATGGTCAAGTTCAGATGGATTATCTCTGGCCTTCTCATGACCTCAGCCAGTAAAAAGTCTTGAAGAATTATGTAAGAACAGAAAAAATTTAATATACATTGTTGTGAACAATAACTCTACAAGGTAAAACTCCTTCAGCATAATTTGTAGCTTAAATGTAAAGTGTATTCATACACTTTTATTCTGCAAAAGAAAGTAATTTAAATATTTATAAAATGTGATTTACATGAAAATACCATCCTACTTTTCATTTACTGTGCTGTTCTTGTGTCACTCAAAGTTGCCTTCTTTAAATGTACATTTGGAAACAAATTATATTATGATCCGAAATACAAAAAAGTAAATACAATGCAGAATGTGGCAGCTTGAAGGAGGAAAAGTGACTGCAGGCACAGTGAAAAGAAACTAGCTTGTTGAATTTTCACACCCTGAACTACTGAGCAGGCTTATTTAAATCTATTTTCCTTTATGAATTATACATGGCTATCATCACTGAGGTACACTCCCAGGGTAGAAAACATTTTAAACGACAACTTACTGATAAGCTGTCAAATAGGAAAAATCCACTCATTTCTTCAAATCTGTAGTTGATTTTTTATTAATATTTTAAATGATTTTCCGGCAATGCATTTAGGTTACCTTTGACTTTGGGGGAAGAAATACAGAAGAGTGCGTGATCCCACTTTCCACTTTCAATATATAACAAATCTGCATACGAGTTTGTGGAAATAAAAAGAAAGAATTTGTTTGGGGTCTTTTTTGCAGAGTACACGTTGGCTCACCTGCCTGGGCCAGCAGGTACGATTATGCAGGTGTTTGCCTGCAGGAGAATCCTGTTAATTAGGGAACAAGCTAGGCAGTGGAAACCAGTCTGCAGGTATTTTCAGGTAAAACTGTTTAAGCAACAAGACTATGGGATGATGAGCAATGTTCCAATAACTGGAAAGTTTTCATCTTTTGATTAAACTCAGTCATACTGCTCAATTTCTAAACGTCACAAGGCAGCTGTGGTCCTGCAGAAATGTCTCTGAATGAAAGGACTAAGAGCATAAAAAATGACCATTGTAATCATAATAACAAAGAGGAAGAGCCAATATAAAGTAACTTTCATTCAGAAAGACATTGTCTTCATTGCCAGCAGGAGAGCCAATATTTTCCAGAAGAGAAACAATGACAGTTTAGCTTTACATCTCATCCTGCTGTGGCCCCATCTTCTTATGACACAAATTCCCAACAGTGCGTCTCATCCATCATCTAAATTATTTGTTTACAAAGCACATCAAATATTTTCTGTCCTGAGTTTAAGAGACATAGCTCCTGCCCTAAAGGGCTGTATCACCTGGTCTAGGAGTACCACCCTCGGAAATGTCAGTTCTGATTTTCTTGCTCTGTCTGATGGACCTGCACACAGGCCATTTCCTGGCAAGTCGACTAGAACCCAGGCTAGAGCCTGACTCTAAATAAAAGATATTTTAAAGGTCATATTATAATTTGGGGACAATGGTATCAGAGCAGCTTCTGTATTGCAACTGTACCCCCACCTTTGTCTAAAAGAGAAAAACGAGTGAAAGAAATTTTAGAATTTCAAGCACATTGAAATGGCTATGGAATAAGGTTAGTAGTGATGATTAGAAAAATAAAAATAAAAAGAGCTGAATGTGGAGAAAGGGGGAGAATTCTGGGGTCAGGGAATGCAACACCAAATTTCTAACCCTATGGGCCCCTTTTCTCCTTCTCTGGGGTTATCTAGGCAAGCACATACTGATGTCATGAGTCATCAGAGCTTCCAGACTCTGACTCTCCTGACTCCAGCTTTCTCACAGCTGGTGTCTTCTGCTGGTCTATGCAGAACACATCAGCTCTACACACTTGAAAGCCTGGAAAAGGGTTAGGTGTTGCTAGGACCCCTTCAGATAGCAGTGGATGCCTTGGCTTCTGTTTGTGGGAAAGTCAACAGAGATGTGGAGATGCGACGAGTGAGGGAAAAGAGAGAGGAATTCCACTGGGTCAACATGACTGGGAAATGAGAGTGGGCAGCAGAGTGACTGCCCTAAGTTTCCACTGCTTTACAGGCCTTTTCATTTATTTCCTAGAAAATACTGCTAATCTGATTGTGCGCTGTTTGTAGCTGTCCTTATCCTTTTTATGATAAGAGTGGTGTTTATGTTTTTCCTTTCATTTTTGATCCAGATTTGGTTATCTTGAGCGTCTAAAAATTTCCCCTTATAAATGAAAGTTATTGATGGAAAGCCATAGTCGTAATAGGAGACTTACAGGGTTATAACTGTGCAGATAAATATCTTCTGCAGTTGTAACTTTTACATCTGCGGATACTACAGACATACATATCCACTCTCCAAAAAAAGGTGTCGATTTAGTACACCCCAATACATAATCTGTGTATTCCTGGATCTTGAAGTTAAGGAATCTAAAAAACCCCGAAGTGATGACTCCTCAAAAATAGTTCTGAAAATCACTTTTAATTTACTGGTGTTGAGAGACCGCCTGTTAAAGGTCCCCTGCTAAAGGCTATTTATTGCTGTTAACCTCCCAACAGTAAGAGAGGGCTCTGCCAACCTGTATATTCCCTGGGTTTCTCAGGGACGGAGGTAGAGTACTAACACGCTGACCCTGAGGACTCTCGACCACACACAGCACATCCAACACGCACACTTGCGCTCACCCTTACCATGACTGGGCGGTGGGGAGTTGGGTAGGGGGTGGCACTGGCATAGAACTGCCACAGTCCTCGCTGCAAACACTGTGTTCCAGCTAATTAACAGTTCTGCTCCTGTGTACCTGCGGGAAGCAAACAATACTTGTCCTGATTCCAAGTATCAGGAAAGACTCCTTTTGACTTGAGATTCACCTATTCATTAACAGCTGACGTTCAATAAATAGTGTTAAAGCCTTTCAAACCATAGTTAATCCTTAAGTTTCAAAGAAGCCAATGGATACATGATGTTCCATAGCCCTGTGGAATAAATGTCACTTTCATATATGAGATTTTATTTTTATCTTGCAATCTCTGCATGTGGCAGGCAGAGCAAATGCATCTAGTCTCATCATACAAATATTGGAACTGATGCTGAGATATTTTCCTAGAAACAATAGGAGGTTCTCTTACAACTGCAAATCCTGTGTTCTATTTATTAATTCAGTATCTGAATATATACATGGAATAGAGAGTTTTCAACATGCACACTACATAAAGTTGATTTCATATCCTCTGAAGTTAGGTTTCAGTAAGATGGAAATTAAAAAAAAAGAGCCACTAGAAAGAAATTAGAGTTGTACTATGATTTGGCACAGTAAAGGGGAAAGGAGTTTAAAAAGTAAAAACTAGGGTAAAAATGTCACCTTTGTAATTTTATCAGTTCATTGAAAAAGTGAAAGTGTTAGTCGCTCAGTCATGTCTGACTCTTTGAGATCCCATGGACTGTAGCTTGCCAGGCTCCTGTGTCCATGAAATTTTTCATGCAAGAATAGTGGGAGTGGGTTGCCATTCCCTTGTCCAGGGGATCTTCCCAACCCAGGGATTGAAACCAGGTCTCCTGGATTGCAGGCAGATTCTTTACTGTCTGAGCCACCAGGGAACGCTGGGTTTACATTGTAACCTGAAGGCTTACTAGTTTTGTGACTTTAGGAGGGTTCCAGAAACCTCTTTGTAGAATACAGGTGATAATTCATATATCATGAGTACTAACTGAGAAAAGAAAGAAAGTGAAGTCCCTTAGTTGTGTCTGACTCTTTGTGAGCCCATGGACTATGCAGTCCAGAACACTGGAGTGGTTAGCCATTGCCTTCTCCAGTTCCCAACCCAGGGAGCAAACCCAGCTGATTCTTTGCAGGCAGATTCTTTACCAGCTGAGCCACAAGGGAAGCCAAAGAATACTGGAGTGGGTAGCCTATCCCTTCTCCAGCAGGTCTTCCCAACCCAGGGATTGAACTGGGGTTTCCTGTATTGCAGGCAGATTCTTTACCAACTGAGCTATCAGGGAAGCCCCTTCTAAGAACATAGGAGTAGACAATTGAAGAACTGTAAAGAGCAAGGCTTTAAGAACTCAGAGTAGTCCAGGGGCCTGAAAGTTTTGCAACTTGATTTATTTGCTGTTTGTTTTTGTCCAATCACTAAGCTGTATCAGACTGTGACCCCATGGACTGTAGCACACCAGGCTCCCCTGTCCTTCACTATCTCCCCGAATTTGCCCAGATTCATCTCCATTGAGTTGATGATACTATCTAACCGTCTCATTCTTTGCCACCCCCTTCTCCTTTGCCTTCAGTCTTTCCCAGCATCAGAGTGTTTTCCATGAGTCCGCTCTTCTCATCAGGTAGCAAAATATGGGAGCTTCAATTTCAGCATTAGTCCTTTCAATGAATATTCATGGCTGATTTCTTTTAGGATTGATTGATTGATCAGTTGATTGATTGATTTAGTCACCACAATTTATGAAGCAAGTTCCTGTCTTAGATACTCTCTTAGGGGTCTGAGATACAAAAATATTAAGGCTTTCTTGCTAAAGCATCAAACTTTAGAAAAGGAATCAGTTAAATCAGAACTGAATTTATGTAAGAATAGAGCCAAATAGCCCCATGGATTTGATAAATCAGTCTCCTGAAAAAAAAAAAAAGCATCAAGTGTAAACTGATCACCAAGAAAGATTGTAAACCATCACTGGCCCTTGGGCCTTACTGAGAATCCAGGTACTGGAGGTCATGTATGAGAGACCTAAGTCTGCAGCAATTTCAAACTCTGGAGGCTGGCTTTAGAGATTTCATTTTCAGCACTAACCGAAAGAATATCTCGCCTCTGGATCTATAGGCATCTCCAGTAGTCAATAGGTCAAAGGGCACTAGGGTTAAAGAAGAGAGCATCAGAATATGAACACCTCTCAAGATGGAGAAAAGTGCTGAGCAGAACGGAGCAGGAAGCACAAATGGCTAGCTGTGTGACTGAGAACAGGTAGAGAACAGAGAAGTAAGAGCCTGCCTTGTTATCTCAAATTACTACAAGGGGAGCTTATTCTTTGCAAGAGTAACTTAGTCTGGCATTTCTGACATGGCCGCTTATTGCATCACCATCCTTTGCTCACCTTAATCGTAAAATATCAATAGATAGATCTGGGTTTGAATCCTAGCTTTTCCATTAATGAGCTGACAAGGAGAGCCCCATTTCCTATTTTAAGGAAACATCAATTTTCCAGCGATATTTTAGAAAGTAACATTTTCTCATAGAAGCAAAAGGTTTCAGGTATTCTAAAACTTGTTAAATTTCTTCATAAATGATTTGGAGAAAATATTCATCTTGAGAGAGTTAAATTGGGTTACGCCTGTAAAATTTAAAGTGCCAGCACAGAAGAATTTCCAGACAAGAGTATGCAAAAAAAAAAAATGTATTTGCAAATAATTGCATGTAGGTGGTTCTAGCAGATGTGAAGCTAGGCTGCTTGTTAGAGCAAAGTTGGTAAAATTCATGGTGAGATGAGAACACAATTCCCTTTAAGTAGTTACTAGGCATTTCTATCACTATTTGGACATTGACAATATAACATCTTCCAATACAAAAAAGAAAATTTTTCTTCAGCAGATCTGAGTACTTACAATATGAACTCTACAGTTATCAAGACTTTTCTCTTAAATTATATTTTCTAGACCTGAGAGAAAACAATTCACCCAGTAACTTGCTATATTTTAACCGGTCACAGAAATGTGCTCCACAAAATAGTAGGGTAGCAACTCCTCTTCCCGCCACCAAGGCATGTGATCACAAAACCCAATGACCAAATTTCCCCTCTGAGCTTCACCGAAACACCCAAATCCAACCAACCTTAACACCAGCAGGGTAACACAGCAGAACTCCTTGGAACACATATCTCGGCAGATAGCAAGCCTTGGGGCTGCCACTCAAGGTGCATGTGGGGACCCCTGATCAGGAACGGTGATGGCTGAAAAATGACACTTTTTAGTAGCAACTTGTCCACAAGGATCCCACACAAGGGGTCATTTTTGATTCTCAGGCTGTATCCCTTTTCACATTTCTGTGGACAAAAGTCACTTGTTCATGTAATTGGGTCATTACCCAGGAGTAAGCCTCTAAGAAAGAATAATAATAATAATATTAGCAACTGATGGACTGTTAATGGTAGCTTAGAAATTGAGATAGATGATCAATAGTTAACTAGTCTTTATAGTAGCCAAGTAGTCTCCAAAAATCCCAATGAGAGATAATTTTATATGGCCTTGGGACTTGCAATAAAATCTGTATCTGCTACCAATGACAAAAGTTTCCTAAGTTTTTTTCAGTTTAGATACAGTGTGGACTCAGTACTTTCAGGTTCTTGTCCCATTTCCTCCACTAATTTTCCACATGACTTCCTTTTGTCTTAAAAATTACTTGAGAGAGAGAGAGATTGGAAGTAATAGCACTCATTTACTTTGGGATATCCTGAGAAAGAAGCCACATCAAGGTTAGATTTCTAACTAATTTGGAAAGATTTACAGCACATTTACTGGAGACTTGGCCTTGTCAAATTCTCTTTATCATGATACCACCCACTCTCCTCCTTCCAGAGCTATCATGACTCACTCCCAAATTATTAGTCCTTGGGAATACTGTTTTTCCTTATCTCTTTTATTTTAATTCTCTTTGATCTATTTCAATCAATTTAATATCCTTAATTGTTTTTTATCTGGAGGCATTCATTGCATCTATTTCTCCAGATATGGCCTATTCCCAGTATGGCACTTTCATTTCCTTACAAAATCTGGACCCAAACAAGAAGATGTTGCATGTGAGTTGAAAGAGGGGAACTGGTGTGGCTCTGAGAAATTACAACTGTTTTATCCACTAAGTTCCAATGTGGTATTTTTTCACTTTGACATTTCTTGACTAATAGTTCAAAAGTGAATTTTCTCATAATTGTTTTCCCAATTAAATGCAATCTGGAATAATCTTTCATATATAAAATTAACATTGGACTAATCTGTTATATGGGGCTTCTCTGATGGCTCAGCAGTAAATAATCTGCCTGCCAATGCAGGAGATGTGGGAAACACAGGTTCAATCCCTGGGTTCAGAAGTTCCCCTGGAGGAGAAAATGGCAACCCACTCCAGTATTCTTGCCTGGGAAATCCCATGGACAGAGGAATGTGGTGGGTTACAGTCCATGGTGTCACAAAGAGTCAGACGTGACAGAGCAACTGAACAGCAACAAGTCTGTTATATATCTGCATTAACATGAAATTTATTCCAGCTAATAAAGTTAACTAGCGTACTGCCAGTATGTGTGTGTGTATGTGCACAGTCAAGTCCGACTCTTTGTAACCCCACAGACTGTAGCCCACCAGGCTCCTGTGTCCGTGGAATTATCCAGGCAAAAATACTAGAGTGGGTTGCCGTTTCCTTCTTCAGTATGCAGTGCCCAAAATACATGGTGAGCTTGACTCTCAAGACAGTAGATTCAACTTTACTCATGAATGAATTTGTTCTGATTTTTTTAATGTACTTGGACCTGGAAATATTGAGATATTAGCTACCCCCCACCAGCAAGGGACGGGGGTGCAGGACAGGGAGAGAAGGCGCAGGATAGAGACAAGATCCAATCGCACATCTCTGAAATAAGATGGATATAACTGCATCATCTTGGGAGACTGCTTCAGGAGTTGCAAAAACTTGAGAGATTCCTTCACGGTATGTCCAGTGACCAATTATTAAACTCTGAGTTTTTCAAGAGCACCCAAGCTACAGAAAGCCTTTTCCCATGATGTGTTTAGAGAAATTTCCTCTTTGTTCCCTGTACCAGTCTTCATGATGTCCATGACAAACCAGTGAGATCTCTGAGCTTCTTTAAAGGGTGTTATTTTCCAGACTTCATGTGGAGTTACTTAGAGATCTGGCAGGAGGAGGTGCCGAATCACAAATAAAACTTCCCTTGATTCATGGGGAGAGAGGCAGCAATTTCCACTTGACCTCACCAACTGAAAATACAAATTCTGTTGTCCCTGCGTCAGGCATTTGTTAGAATGCACTCACTCACGTAAGCATTTTACTTATTATATCTCTTTACTGTTGAACCTTGTAAATTTGCCATAGGCTTTTTAGTAGCATGCTTTAATTATAAACTAATAGTAATAAGAGTCACGTCTTCACAATTTACTCAGTAGAAGACCTAACACGGGAATACTAACAAATGAATCCTTCATGATAATACTGAAACTGAGCAACATTAACTATAAGCTTTATTTCCTTCCTTGTGGCAAATGCAAAAGACTTTTATATCTAAGCCTTTTTCCTGTTGTTGTTGTTTTAACCTTTATGCTTTTCTTTGACAACAAAAGTATGCTTTGGTTAGTTGGTTCAACTAAAAGTAATGTACAATTGTCTCTCAATTTCAAAGGAATTCACAAAAAGAGAAAGCAGCAAACTCCTTTATCGGACTGAAAGTTGTGTTAAGTTTGTGTATTTCATTTTCCAGACACACACAGAAGGATTGTCCCTTCTACATCCCTTTATCCTCAATGCTAATTCTTTTTAGCAAACCGGAGTTTGTGAGTTCATAGACCAGGATTTCCATATCTTCAGACATCCAGCAACGTCCCTTTCAATACTTCATCACAAATTAAGCAGAGTCTCCTTCCTTGTTTGCTGATGTGTAGATTGAATTAGGAAATACTCCTTTACCAGATTCTAACACACACCAGCCTCCTTGTCTTAATGCAACCCAGCCAGTGCCGAGATAATTAACAACACTCACTGCTCCAACTTGATCCTTTACATTCTTTTCTGTCCATGTAAATACTATTGTACATAGTTGTTCCCTATGTGGTTGATTCGCACATGCATTTATCCATCAATCATTTCTAATGTGTCTACTCCAGTCCCCACACTGACCCAAGACCTCAGGAATAAAAATAAATAACTAGAATCCCTGGGGAAGCATACAGTATTTTAGGGGATAGAAGATATACCTTTGCTTCATATACCTAGTGGAAGAATTAGGCAACTGCAATGTTAAGATGCAAATAATATGCATCAGTGCTACAGAAATGCAAAGTGGAAAAAAAAAATGTTTGCTATTGGCTATGGGCTACCTACGATCAACGAGAAGGCACTTGGAAGAAATGGATTTTATGCTGAATTTCAGTGAAGAACTAGTAAAAAAACAAACAAACAAACAAACAAAAGAAAAACAGGCAAATGGTGTTTACATGAAGAAATGAAAACTGACCTAAACAAGGGCAGTTGGAGTGGTAGTAAGGAAACCATTAGTGCAAGTGGTTGAATAATAATCATACCCCTCTTTAAGTGGTGAGTTGCATTTTTATAAAGCCTGAAGATCCACCTTTGCTTTTCTTCTTTAATCCTATTGACAAATGTATTTGACTGTGGAAGTCTTTTTTGAACAGATTCATATTTTCCTACAGTCTTTAAGCTTTTTTTTTTTTTTTCTTTTTTAAACAACCCCAAGCTACCCCGTGAAATGTAGCTTCATGCTCTTTGGAGTCTAAGTGTAGCTCATCTCTCTACATTCATGACTGTATGACAAGTGTGACAACTTCTGCTGGTACAAATCCTGTTTAGTGGACATTTCCAGCTAAACCTCTTAAAGACTGCCCTTGTTTTATGATGACCATTTAGCAGAGCAGCATTGTCCACTGGTGTTTAAGTATCCAGTTTGCAAAGCACAGAAGATACGTTATATAATTCACACTTGCTTGACCATACTTATTTTATGTACAGCATATTTACCAGTTAAATAATTAATTGTATTGATAAAAAATATCTTACTATTGACCACCAAATGAGCTGCACTGAAAGGCAGAACTGAGTGTGTAAGAGGTGAGGTCTCCAAGGCAGAAAACAGAGAAAGAGAACATGTGATCAAAGAAGAACTGAGAAATGCTTGCTTTTAGAGAAAGAGAATAGACTTATTGAAAAGGCTGTGGATCAGTGTCAGAAAACCTTGTGAGAAATTAGGTGATTTGCTAAGTCTCCTTTGCTTATCTTCTTCCAATGCATAAGCAGGAATAATTATAAGCACCTTTCTATGTTTTACAAGGATTTTGTGAAATTATGATAACGAGACCATCATGCCCAGGATCACTTCTCAGTTCTCTGTGGTGTCCTGAAAATGTAAGGTGATTTTAGGAGGCAGAAAAAACAGCACCCAAACACGGTGACCTAATGAAGATTCATTATGGTTTTCAGAGTATTGCTTTTCTTCTAACAGTTGAATGTAGTGTATTCATCGAGATGAGCTAGAATTTCCAAGAGTCCTAAAGGTCAGATCTAGACAGACAGAGTAAGAAAGGAATGGCTAATTTGATGATTCTCCTGATGCTTCTGCCCACCTTCAATTTTTCAACTCCTCAGCCCTCTGGTGATTGTGTGGGGATACCTTCTATGCCCAGGATCTAGGGGAGTCTTCAGACTTAAGTACATGGTCCACTTCATCCTTCCTTGACCCACCTGAAGGTCAGAGGTTGGCTATTCAATTTGGATATAGTTTTTGATTCTCTCAAATCCCACCTTGCTTTCTCTACATTCTTCTATCTTTTCGTAATCAATAGCAGAGAAAGATGAGCTTCACCATTACCACTAGGTGACATCATTCAAATTTGTTCTGAACAAATAAAAATATATTACTAGATAAGCAAGAAAATGTGTTCACCTTCACCGTCAAGTAAAGGGAGTGTGATCCCAAGGAAGAGATTTGAGGATAGTGCCTTGTCCCTTTCGAGATTCCATCCTGAGATCTAAGTCATTTGTACCTGCTCTGTATTGATAGCACCCAGGCATTTTATCTGTCTCTTCATCTTTGAAGTTTCATCCACATGAAGTTACTTTATCAGTGAACCTAAACTTCAACCTCTACACGTGTTACAGAATCAAATTAAACTGCAGATAATTTTGTTCTGAAAACTGAGTGTCATCTGTAATTGCAAAACTGATATGGGGAAAAACACCCTAATTTTAGGCCCTTTGTTATGAATCCATATCTTCTCTGTGAAATCAGAATGTCAGTCTTCATCCCGTGGAACCAAATGAAAAAAAATGGATCATGCAGTTACACAGGATATGACACCGACTCAATAAGGCACTGGGGTGTGTAAAAAAAAAAAAATCACTCGTACAGAAAAAAGGATGAAAGTAATATCGGCCAACATTTTCTTATTATTAATGTTTTTTTAATATCTAGCACTTTATGTCCTTTATATTGGTTCAGAATCTTATGATAAATAACAGTTAAACTCTGGATTAGGTACTCACACCCGATATTTTAAATGTTTGGTTTTTAATTTGCTTATCTACTGCTCCTTTCACTTCTTCTAATTATTTGCCTAATTATATACTTTAACATGTAAGGCTTTTCCAAATGAGACATGTTAAATAAAGTTGTATTGGTATAGTGAATATCTACTTACGCAAGCTCAAGGTCACCTAGGTCACACAGTGTGCTATATTCTTATATAGCATATGCAGTGTCTTACGTGTTTCTTCACTTTATTTCTCATGAATGGTTATTTTTAAAAGAGAAGAATGATGAAAAATGATCTGTCAATACATCCCATTTTATTATAACCATCAAGAATTCTCTTTCAGTATTTTGATATGAAAACGATTTCTAATTGTCTGCTATATCATTTCAATCTTAGTTTCTTTATTCATAAACGCCTAACAGGATTATCGTTTTTGTGCTGTTCTCAATAAATTTAAATGTTGTAAGACCTAAGTAGACAGATAAATACAAAGATTTGAAAGATCTTATCAAAACAGTTTTATTTTGTTACAATGGTTTTAATATGAAATCATCTATAATTTTTCAAAATATAACAGTTGCTGTTTTCTAAATATATGCCCAAAGTAGTATTTACTGTTTCAAAAATAACTCCCTTTATAGCTATTTCCCATGAAAATCTTAGATAAGTTTCAGTGCAAATCAGTTCAGTTCAGTTACTAAGTGAAACTTTAAGTTTCAGTTTGGTTCAGCTCAGTCGCCCAATCTTGTCTTATCCGTTAGCAACATCAACACTTTTTTTGTCCAAAACCAAGATACCACCTTATAAAATATCTGATAGTTTCTCTCAGAGTTTTGAAAATATACTTAAAATACTCTAAAACCAGTATTATTTAATTTATACTCAATAAATACCATGTGATAAATTTAAAACCAGTTTTCCAACATTTTTATGCATTTTTCATAGTTAACAAGCAAACTAACATTTATAAGACATTTCAACCTCAACCACAGATCACCTCATCACCTAATTTTTGTGACTCTTCATTGTATAAACCCTAAGACAACCAACTGTGAGTCTGAAACACAGGTGAATGTTTGGGTAGGTGGGTGAATATGAAACATGGGTTCACACAGACGTCTCATACATCTCTGTAATATACACTGAATAGACACAGGGGTTATTAATTTTCAACTAAGTATTGACAAGACCTTGCATCAATACAAGCCCAAGTTGTAAACCTCAACCAGCACAAACACATTTTCTCTTGAAAGAACAGGAAGAGCCATGCAATTACCAACCTTAGAATTATTACAATGAAGAGAATTAAATCCTACTGAAGTTATAGTTCAGATATGTTTAGGTGCTGCCTTTTTGACTCACCCATAACTAAATGAAAGAGACACAATTTCATACCATTTAATTAAAAGTGGCTAAAACATACTTGCTTTTTCTTTTTTAAAAGTTGATTAAAAACATTTCCCCAAATCATATCTTTTAAAACATGAAAAAAAAAAAGTCTGGAAATGTCTACTCGTAGAGAGTGAAGTACAGCTTTAGTTACTAGCTTGATCTAACTTACAAAGTTAATTCTGAAAAAGATGATGTGCATTTTACGTTTAGAGAAGTATCATTATTTTGAGGATTTCAGGTAATAAAATTATTGAGCATCTGCTAATTTCACTTTTTACAATGAATATCACAAAAGTACTAGCTAAAGAAGGAAGCTAGTCAAATCTGCCAGAAAAATGTTTAAGTGACAATGTGATTTTTTTCTTTCTATGAGAGAGAAAGAAATAGGTTATAAATAGAAGAGTTCAGCTAAGTAAGCATATGGCAAAAAAACCCAAAAAAAAACAAAAAAAAACCCACCATACATTCTTTTCTAGATTCACTGACCTCTGTAATAATATTTTAACTAACACATATCATATATATGTTATATGATATGTGTCTAAGTAAATGTAATAATAAGATGAAGGTTAAGACACACAAAGAATAAAATCATAAAGGCTTTTTTTAAAAATTTATCAAAAATTGAGTAAGACATGAATTTAATCCTAAATTGTGTGCAGAATAATATTTCATAAAGCTATATGCAAGTAATATTCTATAATATAAACATATACCAATTATCAAAGTGTATTAATAACCATAATGAACTATAGGATATTTTCAAATCTGCACATGGTGGTGTTTTAACAATGTTGAGAGCTATAGATAAACAAATAAATAAATAAATATTTATATACATACATATACATGTATATATATATATAGTGACCTTGAAAGTTAAACTCTTAGATCAAACCAATTTCCCAAGCCTGAAACAAAATGGAAATAGTAGAGATAAGAGAGGAACCACCCCCACAGATTTGGTTTTACATATGGATCAATTCACTTTGGGGAAGCAGGACAGGGTATGGCACAGACAAAGCCAGAGTCATTTCCACAGGAAACAGCCAAGGGGAATATGGTTCCCTTTAATTTAATGACTGAACACCCTACTGCCAACATTCCCACAGGTGAGGTAAAAGTGCTTTGCAGAATCACACTCATGTAAAAATGTCCCTGCCTTAAGAAACCTACAAATAATGCTAGCTAGAAGTTCAAGAGTCTTCTCTGCAGTAAATGATGGCCCTAAGTAAGTTTGAGTCCAAATCTAATAAGACATCTTAAGTGGGTGGTCAGAACCCAGCGGTACACAGTGATGTGAAAGAATCAACAATCACACACCAAAGGAGAATACAGACTTGATGCTTATTAATGTGTTTGCTTTATATTGACTGGTGTTTTTTAAGTTGATATACCAAATTTAATTTAAATTTTTCAATTTAAAAAAGACATAGACTTAGATAAATTCAGAGGATTTGGAATCTTAAATTATAGGAAGAATATTTCTGTTAAAACTGAAAGTTATGTAGTTTAGTACTTTAGGATAATTGGTTTGGGGCTAGACATGAGAGATTCTGATAATCTGAGGCATCATAGATGATCGGACTAGCTGAATGTTGAAAAGCCATTACAGGGAGGGTCATGAGTTCATTTCCAACTCAACTACAAACTAGCTGTGCTGTCCTGGGAGAGTCATTTAACTTCTCAGAGCATCAGGGACTTCAGATTAAAAATAAAGGAATTAAACCAAATATTTTCTAAGTATCTAGACTTCTAATTAACATAGTTTTTAAATTCAGTTCATCGATTCTAAAATAGTTTCAATGCATTTTCTATAACAATAGCATCTCTTGCCATTTTAATTTCATTGTACTTTCCTTTATTTTTTATTTAACTATTTTAAAATTTAAAAGTCCTTATAGGTAAATACAGGTTTATTCATAAGTTCTATGGGATAATTTCCATTTTCCTCTCATCTGTCTGTTCCTATGTGAGTGTACTCACAGTCATCAGCAAAATTAATATTTATTGTTATGGAAATACATTCTTTTTGAACTAACAAAGTTTAAACAATGTAAAGGCTGAATGTTTTGATAGTTTATCTAACCTCTCCATGCCTGTGTCCTGTGTTATTTGGCTAAGCTTCTCACAAAGTCGAACTTTTATTAGGACAGTTGTTTCTAGAAGAGAATAACCAAAGGCTCACGGATTTTGAGGGTCTAGGAACATAAGTGAATTCTGGCCCTTTTCAGGTCTATGGCATGATAGCTGGCTACTGTATATTTAATCATATTAACAAAGATAATTTGAGAACGCGGTGGAGAGACCACTGGGCTAGCTGGGAGTAGAGCTTTCCGTCCTGACTTTGCCATTAATTTCTCTTAAAAAGTTTGTACTAGAATATCTTTACTGTCTACCCCAATCTCATTTGTTATGATCATCAATAAAATACATTTATGAATATAGACTAATTCCTGATTGTTTTATTAAACAGGAAACCTGTTTTCTAAACACTGACATGGGAAGAGAGATCTCTCAGTCAAAGATGATGTTTTTTATATAGTTCAGTCTACTTATGTTTCCAAAGTTGTTTTGTATATTTAATTGATGTCCTCTTTCAATTTGAATGTCACTTTTAGCTAAAAAATTGAATTTCTATATTTAAGGACTCATCCTTTAAAGATAAAATTAAGAGAAATTATATACAATGGTAAAATGGAGGAAAAGGAATAGAAACCAAACCCCTAAAAAGCCAATAATTTAACAAACCAAATCACTTTTTAGCATAAAATGAAAATTATATATCATGGGGGCCACATGAGATTTAGCCTACTGTATGCAATACTGCACTCCACATTTTAGAAACATAGTTTAGTCAATGTTATCTGGCAAAATGAGCATTTTTCTCATTGGTTTGCTGCAAATGGAAACAGCAAAGTGCAATTCTTTGAAACTAAAAACGGATGTGCTCCAATGTCTATGAAAGGAGCAGGGAGTGAGGAACTGACCTGCTACTCTCACTAGTGGTTAATCAAAGTGATACCTGTTCTTTTGCTAATTGTGCTCAATGTCAAAATTAAGCTGTACATCTGATTTCCAAGTCAACGAAAGAAGATGGCAACAAGGCTGACTTGAAGGGCTACATTCCCTCACTACCAAAAAGCTGATATTTAGTTTTGTTTACAGCAGTTTCATCAGAGACTTCCTGTTTCAGTTTAACTTGCTTTTCGGTTTGTGTGCTCTCTCTCCCATTGTTCTTTACCTGAGGGGGAAAAAGAAGAAGAAGGAGAGGAAGGAGGAGGAGAAGGAAAAGGAAAAAAAAAAAAGGCCAGGCCAAAAATAATGGGGATAGTTTTCTTTTAAGCCTTGGCAAAAATGCATAAAGTGCACCTAGGAAGCAATAAAATGGAATTCTCTTTGCATTCTTCTAAATATAAAAACAAGAATGAAGTGGGGAACGGGGACAGAAGGAAAAAAAGAGGACAGGGCAAAGTGTGTGCTAAAGCCCGAGCAGGCTGGCTCCACTCTGATGGGGCACTCGGAAGCACAACCTGTACGGGCACGAGATGTGGCCAGCTTGTGAATCACCCTTGCCTGGAACCCTCTAGGATTGTTTGTCAAGGAAGGGAAGAAAAAAAAAAAAAACCTGCATGAGACTGGGTGGCAGTCACGCACATCTTGCCTCTCTCTCACCCAGCGGTGACCTTGGTATATTTTCATGTTTATCTAAAAAAGATAAAAGGTATGATTCCTCAGGAATGAAAACATGGGTAACAGTCAAACAGGGGAAAGCAGAAACAGCAGTTTAAGATGATGAGGGAAATGTGAACCAGCCCTGAGAAACATCTGACTTTGCCTCTCCGTCCGCAGAGGTCACGGTTATGTTCTATTGAAACAAATAGGAGCGACTGGGCAGACGGTTTTGATAATGGGACACGGAGTTTGCCTAGGTCTGTGTCTTACTGTCAGAATTTGTAAGATCCTAAAACTAACAACATGGTCCCAGCCGGGACAAATGGCTTCAAATTTTCTGAACTGCAAAGAGTTATTAGATTCAGGGATTTAGGCAGCAAACTAGTAAAAACACAAAGATTTGATTAGATTCAATGTATGTAATGTTGTTATGCCACAAAAGAGATTATGTAAGGCTCCAAAAAAATGTAATGAGGGGAAAAGCGAACCCTTTAGTTGTACAAATTTTAAAAGGTAGGGAGCTGAGGAAACAGATCATTTGCATTGAGAGACTAAAGATGTTTTGAATCCAGATACTGTGTTTGTCACTTGAGGTCCTGAGTCACATATACTTTCTGTGCTCAATCAAAGTTAATTTTGACGTCAAAAATTTCTTTGTGAACCTGAGTACTAAAACATATCAAGCTGAAGCTGCTGAGAAAGAGCTTGTGGGAGGGTCTTGATATCATGGGAAATAGGAATATATTGTGGTTTATGCAAAGTTTCTTGCATCACAGGTTTTCTATTGATGAACAGCAACAAAAATGTAGTTAAATAAAAAGATCAATTTTTCATTTGACACGAAGTAAATCACTACTTTCTTCTGGGATGTGTGGTACCTTTTCCCACTGTTGGTTCTATTTCCCATCATACCCTTGACCTTGGAGGTCAGCTGTCATTGGAAGATGAAGCTCTGAATAAACAGAGAAGACCCTGTGGTGTGTCTTATCTCTGCATTTTGCCTCAAATCTCCGGGCGGAGCTTTAAATTATTCATCCACTATGCTCTCTCCGAGTTACACATCTCCATCACCCACTCCCCCTTCCCCCTCCTCCTGTGTGAGTGAAGGCGGTATCCTTGGGAACCTTATCAGAGATCGCAGATTCAGGCTCCAGAAATGAAATAAAAGAGGAAATTGGCTGTATTAGCATAAGAGGAGTCAGCCTAGAGTTGAATACACACATCACCCAGCAGCACACTGGCTTCCCTTATCAGTAGCGTTTGATCACTACTTTCCTTTTATATATGTGTGTGTGTGTGTGTGTGTGTGTGTGTGTGTGTGTATACATTCTTTAATTCCATCCAGCCCACTGCTTTGTTCCAGCCCATATGAGGGAACATATGAAATAAGGGCAGATGGCATAAGGTCCTGAATAGTTTTCAACACTCCCAACCTTTCCTAGGTTCAATAAAAACAGCATAAATAAAATGCTCATTTCAGATAGCTTTTACAGCATAACCTCTCTCTCCTACCCCCAGGAAAAGAGTTGTTATTGTGATTTCAAGGGGGAAAGAAACTGTAAATAGTTAAAGTTTGATTTGATATATGGTGCTGCAAATTCTGAGTATCATTCAGGAGCGTAATCTGAGATACAGGTTAAATACAGTAATGCATTTTCCTTTTTTGGTGGAAGCACAGGTAGCGAACTGTGATTTTATTTATTTTTTTCTGTAAGAAAAATGGGTTTTTCCTCATTGTATCCATCAAAACTCTTCAAGACAAGGCCCTCAGAATATATTTGGATTAATATATTGAACTCATTTTATCTATAAAAATAGTAGCCCAAAATGCTATTTTTAAAGAGACATTTCATTAAAGTAACACAAATGTACATCATAACAATTAAAGACATCATATTTTTCTGAACCTGTCTTTTCCAAGTTTTCTTGATAAGGCAAAGATCAACAATGCTAGGTCAATACATGATTATTTCATACTTAATATTTTTCTCCTAAAACTCTTTGAATGTCATGTCTGGTTTTCTCCAAAAGACTAATTTTTAGTAAGAAAAATATGACACTAACTCATATTTATGAAAACTAAAAATTTCAGTCTCACTAATCTATATTATTCATCACCACCAATTAGATGACAGATAACATGTTCTTGTGACTTTTTTAATTTCAGATTTCACTACCATATTTTCTCTAAGCAGAATAATAACCGGCCATGTTCCTTTTACATCTGGGTTATATGCTGTTTTCGATGTAGTATTGACTTGATGTAGTTTCTAATTCAGACTTCCCTGGTGGCTCAGATGGTAAGGAATCTGCCTGCAATGCAGGAGATCCAGATTCAATCTCTGGGTTGGGAAGGTCTCCTGGAGAAGGGCGTGGCTACCTACTCCAGTATTCTTGTCTGGAGAATCGATGGACTGGGGAGCGTGGCAGGCTGCAGTTCACAGGGTCACAAAGAGTCAGATGTGACTGAGTGACTAACTCTTCCACTTTGCTCACAAATCCTTATTTCATTGAAGTCCAACAAATTTTTAGAGTTTTGTTTTTTTTTTTACTTCTTTCTATACCTAAGGCAATGGCAACCCACTCCAGTACTCTTGCCTGGCAAATCCCATGGATGGAGGAGCTTGGTAGGCTGCAGTCCACAGGGTCGTGAAGAGTCGGACACGACTGAGCGACTTCACTTTCACTTTTCACTTTCATGCACTGGAGAAGGAAATGGCAACCCACTCCAGTGTTCTTGCCTGGAGAATCCCAGGGACGGGAGCCTGGTGGGCCGCCATCTATGGGGTCACACAGAGTCAGACACGACTGATGTGACTTAGCAGCAGCAGCAGCAAGGATGATGACCAAGTTTTCAGTCATGTAATGTACTTCTTTCTCAAAAAGATTCCTAAGAGATAGAGGAAAATGGTGGGTATTTCAATTCTGAAACAAAACAAAACACATCATGTTGGCTGAAAAGAACTGATAATATTTTTATTATCTCCATACAGCATTCTGATTGTTGAAGTAAGGAAGGAAATAATTAAGTTATTGTAGTATGAAATGTTTGCTAATCCAGGCTCTCAAAGTATAGTAGAAATGTATTTTGAAAGTCAGTAGTGAGAGTGAGATAGATAATTAAGATTCAACAGATTAGTCCCTCATAATTGACTTACCCACAAATGTTTATTCAATGCTTATAATGTACAGGCTTAAGAGATCTAGAATAAAAACATAAATGGAAGAGACTTTTCAAGAAAGCAATTTTTTTCCTATACATGAATATGTTTAAAAATTAAATAGTACAGAAGTACTTAACGTTGAAAGGTAAAATCATTGTGTCCTACCGGATCCCTGGTCTTGTTCTGCATAACCAACCAGTTTCCATACATTCTACTTTTATTAGTCTACATGCTTTAAATCTTTATCTTCCATTACCACCAATTTCTCTATAATTGAGATACATTGGCCTACTCTTCATTGTTCTAACAACAGTATCTAATTCTCACTAAGCAATTCCTCTCTGTGAAGCACTGTCCCAATCACTTGGTATGTATAAGTGTAATTGTTTCTAAAAGTCACCATATGAGAAAGGTTCATTCTTCTGCCCACTCAACAGATGAAGAGATTGAGTTTCAGAATCCACTTTGAAAACAACTAAACTCAATTTTTCCACTTATAAAAGTATTTGTTTTTTATGTAGTAGTTTAGTCCCTAAGTCATGTCCTACTCTTGTGACCCCATGGACTTTATAGCCCACCAGGCTCCTCTGTCCTCTGTCCATGAGATGTCCCAGGCAAAAACACTGGAGTAGGTATCCATTTCCTCCACCATGTATATTTTATATATATGCATGCACACTTATATATATATTTATATATACATAATATATACATATAAAGAAACTTTTGCTACTTTTAATAATATGTGTGTGCTTCAAAACTGTAATGTGAAAACATGAAATGATTAGAAAAATTGATTTGTCATGCTTACATCTCTAAGTATTTAAAGTTTTATGTAAACTATTAATGACTATTTTAAGTAAAGGTGGGTATCTTCAATGAAAGGAGAATGATCACAGATACTTTGGTAAATTACCATTTTGAAGCATCTTGTATATTATAACTGACCAGTATCTGTGTCACATATTTGCTATACGTGGTATACATCCTTTTTTAAAACAGGATTATTTCTCATCTGCCTGTGTAATATATTTTGATGTATCACTGTATGCTGTTGACCTTCTCAATGGTCTACCAGTTAGCTAGTGGCAAGATGCTATGCTGCTAAGTTGCTTCAGTCGTGTCCAACCCTGTGTGACCCCATAGACAGCAGCCCACCAGGCTCCCCAATCCCTGGGATTCTCCAGGCAAGAACACTGGAGTGGGTTGCCATTTCCTTCTCCACTGCATAAAAGTGAAGAGTGAAAGTGAAGTCGGTCAGTCGTGTCCGACTCTTAGCGACCCCATGGACTGCAGCCCATCAGGCTCCTCTGTCCATGGGATTTGCAGGCAAGAGTACTGGCATGGGGTGCCATTGCCTTCTCCACAAGATGCTATGGCTCTATTCAATTCATCTAAGTTAGTATTCAATCCTTATGGTTAATACTCTCAAGTTTCTTTTCTTCTTTGAGTAATACGTATTATTTCATTGATATTTTCTCCCTATCCATTTTTTCCTACTCTCTTCCTAGAAATCCTAGTAGTGTCATGTTGGGTGTTCTGGATATTCCACCTATGTTTTCTACCTTTATCCTGTCTCTTCAGACTCTCATATTCTAATGTTGTTGCATTTATCTTCTAAATCTATTTCTGAAGTCTTTAGTTGGAAATTTTACTTTAAATTTCTATGTGCTCCTTTTTCACAGCATCCCATTCTCTTTCACTTACTCATTTGGTTTGTTTTGTGTGTGTTTGTGTGCACATTCATGCACACATGTGTGTATATCTTCTCATGTTGCTCTAAGAATGCTACAGATTTTTTTTGTTATTGTCTACACCGCCTTTATTCCATTACTACCATTATAATGGGATCTCAGGAGTGAGTCAAGATACAGAAGCGTGTTTGATCTGTCATCTTGAAGGAAAAAAAACCTCCTGATAATTCACATATTTAAAAGTTACTCATAAGCTAAGAAGCTGACTTGTTTAGTTAACCCTAGCTAAGAGATCAAATTGCCAACATCTGCTGGATCATGGAAAAGGCAAGAGAGTTCCAGAAAAACATCTATTTCTGCTTTATTGACTATGCCAAAGCCTATGACTGTGTGGATCCAATAAACTGTAGAAAATTCTTCAAGAGATGGGAATACCAGACCACCTGACCTGCCTCTTGAGAAACCTATATGCAGGTCAGGAAGCAACAGTTAGAACTGGACATGGAACAACAGACTGATTCCAAATAGGAAAAGGAGTACGTCAAGGCTGTATATGGTCACCCTGCTTATTTAACTTATATGCAGAGTACATCATGAGAAACACTGGACTGGAAGAAGCACAAGCTGGAATCAAGATTGCCAGGAGAAATATCAATAACCTCAGATATGCAGATGACCCCACCCTTATGGCAGAAAGTGAAGAGGAACTAAAAGCCTCTTGATGAAAGTGAAAGAGGAGAGTGAAAAAGTTGACTTAAAGCTTAACATTCAGAAAACTAAGATCATGGCATTTGATCCCATCACTTCATGGGAAATAGATGGGGAAACAGTGTCAGAATTTATTTTGGGGGGCTCCAAAATCACTGCAGATGGTGATTGCAGCCATGAAATTAAAAGATGCTTAGTCCTTGGAAGTAAAGTTATGACCAACCGAGATAGCATATTCAAAAGCAGAGATATTACTTTGCCAACAAAGGTCCGTCTAGTCAAGGCTAAGGTTTTTCCAGTGGTCATGTATGGATGTGAGAGTTGGACTGTGAAGAAAGCTGAGCACCGAAGAACTGATGTTTTTGAACTGTGGTGTTGGAGAAGACTCTTGAGAGTCTCTTGGACTGCAAGGAGATCCAACCAGTCTATTCTAAAGGAGATCCATCCTTGGTGTTTTTTGGAAGGAATGATGCTAAAGCTGAAACCACAATACTTTGGCCACCTCATGTGAAGAGTTGACTCATTGGAAAAAACTCTGATGCTGGGAAGGATTGGGGTAGGAGGAAAAGGGTACGACAGAGGATGAGATGGCTGGATGGCATCACCGACTCGATGGATGTGAGTTTGAGTGAACTCCGGGACATGGTGATGGACAGGGAGGCCTGGCATGCTGCGATTCATGGGGTCTCAAAGAGTCGGACATGACTGAGTGACTGAACTGAACTGAACTGAACTGAACATGCTGTAAGCAAATTATGGTTTACCTAAGTTAATGTTTCTAGTGTCTCTTTTGAGTTATTGCTCATATTTCTTAAATATTTTTTTCTTTGTTACCATCATGATATATTGTATTGCCTATGGAAATAAAAGGATCAAAGTCTCAAAGTATAATTTTAAGGTCAAAAAAACTGAGGTAAATGGTTCTGTCTATAATTACAGCATTAAAGCAAACAATGAACAATACTGAAGTACCTTGTAGAACACAATGTTTACCATGCTATTAAATTGTGAGTCTGATACTTAGGTACAAATATATATAAAAGGAAAAAAAATACAAAGATGAAATAGAGCAATGAATTATGAAAAAAATTAAAGTAATGTCACCTAAGTCTACTTACAGTATTGGATTTCTTGATATTTCACCAATTATGTATATAAAACTGTTAATTAAAATGAATTTAGCAAATCATTGTGACTTTTCCAGTGAATCAACTGAGATTTTTTCAGAAAAGCACAGGGAATTCTTTCCAAAACAAAATGCTGCTTACATCTAGCAATCCACTTCTGGATATATCTGCAAAAGAATTGCAATCAGAATCTCCAAGAGGTATGTGCACTCCCATGTTCAAAGCAGCATTATTTACAAGAGCCAAGAGATGGAAACCACATTCATGGTCATCAAGAGATGAACAGATAAAGAAAATGTGACACATGTATGCAATAGAATACTATTGACCAAAAGCAGGAAATCCTGTCAAATAAACAACATGAATGAACAAGAAGGATATTATGCCAAAAGAAATAATTTACAGAAGGACAATTCCTGCATGATTCCTGTTATAAGAGGAAGCTAAAATAGTCAAACTCATAGAAACAGAGTAGAATGGTGTTTGCCAGGGGCTGATGGTTAGAAGAAGTGGGGAGATGCTGTTTAATGGGCATGAAGTTTCTGTTACAATGTCTAGATATCTGCTGTACAACACTGTACCTATAGCTAACCCATATCACATATTTTTATCACAATTAAAAAGAAATTAACCCAAAAGATTGCTTCCCTTTGTATAAAATTCAAAGCAGAGATCAAAGTTACAAAGAACAGTTGAAAGTGTGTTTTAAAATGAAAAGCAGCATGGATCAATTCCAAGAAACTTGGAAGAGCTACTTATAAATTACTGATTCTTTGGTGTTTTTTTTTTTTTATGAGAGCAAAATGAATTATTGGGTAAATGATTTTATGAAATGATAGTGTGCACTTTTTGTCTTCAGATGAGTTGCAGTCACTCTGATGGGTACATGTAAGCAGGTATTCTGGGGCTTCCCTGGTGGCTCAGAGGTTAAAGCATCTGCTTGCAATGCAGAAAACCTGGGTTCGATTCCTGGGTCAGGAAGATCCCCTGGAGAAGGAAATGGCAACCCACTCCAGTATTCGTGCCTGGAGAATCCATGGATGGAGGAGCCTGGTGGGCTATAGTCCATGGGGTCGCAAAGAGTCAGACATGACTGAGCGACTTCACTTTCACTTCAAGCAGGTATTTTACACTACAATTGGATGGAATTGCTGGTGGGCTTAATAAAAGTGATTTCAGCATATGTATATCGTATATGTGGGGAAGGGCTTCCCCAGTAGCTCAGCAGTAAAATATTTGCTTGCAATGCAGGAGACTCAGGAGATGTGAGTTCAATCCTTGGGTTGGGAAGATTCCCCCCCCCAAGAGGAAGGCATGGAAACCCATTCCAGTATTCTTGCCTGGAGAAACCCATAGACAGAGGAGCCTGGGGAGAGGGGAGGGGCTTCAGTCCATGGGCCTCAAAGACTGAAGTGACTGAGTCTGTACGTGTGCACACGTATGTGTGGAAAACATTGGATAACCTTTGGTTTTGTTGATTATTGAATACCTATGCTTCAGCTTCAACCAGGACTAGGGTAAATTTTGAAAGTAACTGAATCTCTTCAGTTCCTGCCACACATGAGTCTCTCTAACAGACTCACAGACAGACAGACCACTCCTTCCCTGTCATTACAATGGAATTAAAAATGATGAAAATGACAAAATTTGCCATCATCCTTTTATTTTTCTGTGTTTTTGGACTTCTCTCTGCTCTCAACCACTTTTTATTTATACATCTAAGAACAAAACACAGATAAGAGAAAAAAGAAATACTCTGTGAAATCCAGAGCAATTATGGCTTTTAATTATTATCATTTTTCATTATTATTATAGTAATTATATTTTGAAAAGTCATTCTTTACATTCTGAAACTGAATTTATCAAA
The DNA here is from genome assembly GCF_032405125.1 of Capricornis sumatraensis. Taxonomy (NCBI): domain Eukaryota; kingdom Metazoa; phylum Chordata; class Mammalia; order Artiodactyla; family Bovidae; genus Capricornis; species Capricornis sumatraensis. The sequence goes on from NC_091083.1 coordinate 17,213,839, forward strand.
TGTTATAAATTTTATGCATTATATATAGCAACTTTATTGAGGTAAAATTAATATATAAAATCTGCATATTTAATGCATATAATTGGACTAATTTCATGAGTTTGGACATCATCCATGAGACCATAACCACAGTGAAGGTGAGTTATAGCCATCAATTTCAAAGTTTCCTTACACCACTTTGTGGTACATGTATGTGTGTAATAAGAACACTTAAAAAGAGATCTACCTTCTTAATAATTTTTTAAAAGTCTTTATTGAATTTATTACAATATTGCTTCTATTTCATGTTTGTTCTTTTTGGCCCCGAGGCATGTGGGATCTTGGTTGTCCATCTGGAGATGGAACATGTACCCCCTACATTGAGAGGTAAAGTCTTAACCACTGGACCACCAGGGAAATGCTTTAACAAATATTCAAGCACACAGAACAGCATTCTTAACTATAGGCAGTTAAGGTCCGTTGTAAACAGACCTCCAGAACTCATTCATCTTGCTTAACTGAAAGTTTGTACCCCTTGAACAACTCCCCTTTATATTTTATTTTATGCCTTATGCAATTTTTATGCTCTTTCCAAATTTGAGAAACAAGATACCTTTCCAAATGTGTCCCTGGATTGTCCTCAATCGAATAAACCTGCTTCCATTTATTTTAGAACATTCATTGATTGTGTAGATTCAGAATTAACTATGAAATTGCATGGTTTTATACTGATCCTTTCTCAGTTGGATCCCTTTTGACTTTTTGTTAGAAATGCACACATCACAGGAAAGTTGGCCAAAAGCTCACCTAACAACTCTCTGCTCAGTTCAGTTCAGTCACTCAGTAGTGTCTAACTCTTTGCAACCCCATGGACCACAGCACACCAGACTTCCCTATCTATCACCATCTCTTGGAGCTTACTCAAACTCATGTCCATTGAGTTGTGATGCCATCCAACCATCTCATCCTCTGTCGTCCCCTTCTCCTCCTGTGCTCAATCTTTCCCAGCATCAAAGTCTTTTCCAATGAGTCAACTCTTTGCATCAGGTGGCCAAATTATGGGGGTTTCAGCCTCAGCATCAGATCTTCCGATGAATATTCAGGACTGATTTCCTTTAGGATGGACTGGTTGGATCTCCTTGCAGTCCAAGAGACTCTCAAGAGTCTTCTCCAATACCACAGTTCAAAAGCATCAATTCTTTGGCACTCAGCTTTCTTTATGGTCCAACTCTCACATCCGTACATTACTACCGGAAAAACCATAGCTTTGACTAGATGGACCTTTGTTGGCAAAGTAATGTCTCTGCTTTTCAGTATGCTATCTAGGTTGGTCATAGCTTTTCTTCCAAGGAGCAAGCGTCTTTTAATTTCATGGCACAGTCATCATCTGCAGTGATTCTGGAGCCCAAAAAAATAAAGTCTGTCACTACTTGCATTGTTTCCCCCCATGGCTATAAAACACTCCATCTGTTTTAAAGCACGTGCAGCAAAAAAAAAAAAAAAAAAAAAAAAATGGAGAGGGACGACAGAATTGGGATAAATTTTTGGCCTGGCATCAGGGAAAGGCTGTCAGAGAGGGCTTCTCTGTGGCTCCTTGTCACTTCCTTCTCCTTGACCCCAACATCCTGTTATGATGAGGATACCAGGCAAGAGTCACTACCAAATACACAGATAACCTCTAGAAAAACGGGGCAAGTCTGTTGGGCCACCGCAGACACTTTGGCTTTATGGAGGGTGGAGGTCAGTATGTTGTGGCATCATATGTGTATCATGGGAAGTCCTGTCCTCATGAAGAACTCCACTTGACTGAAGAAAAAGTATTTATCAAAAGGGATCAGTAGGACTTCCCTGGTGGTCCAGCGGTTAAGAATCTTCCTGCCAGTGCAGGGGACACAGGTTCAATCCCTGGTCCAGGAAGACTCTGCATGCCATGGGCGACTAAGTCCATGCACCACAAGTACTGAGCCTGTGCTCTGGAGTCCAGGAGCCACAACTGCCGAAGCCCGAATTCCCTAGAGCCTGTGCTCCGCCGCAGGAGAAGCCACTCCAATAAGAAGCCCAGGCACCGCAGCTGCAGAGGAGCCCCCGCTTTCCACAACTAGAGAGAGCCCGCGTGCAACGACAAGGACGCAGAGCAGCCAGAAAGACATCAATCAATTAAATTAAAAGAAGAAACATTAAAAAAAAAAAAAAGGAAACACCAATTCAAAAAAGCAAGAGAGTTGTGTGTGTCCTAAGTTCTGTGGGACTCTAGGTGCTGAAGGCATTCAGAAGACGAAAATCAAAGAGTGTTGCCATGGTCAGGGAAAGACTGCGAAGGAGAGGATCTCCAGGTTCCTCCAGTGGGGTGGAGCAGCTGGTCGTCTGTCATACGTTTCCCTGATTCCGCTTTTCTTTGGCAGGAAAAATGCAAACTGTCCACTTCCCTTCTATCATCAGTCTCCAAGGTGTGAGAACAGCCATGCCCTCCGCTCATGAGTTAGCAGCTACAAAATCCTGGCCAAATCTCACAATGGTGTGTGTGTGTGTGTACACGAGCATGCACAAGTGTTTTTCTCCCTTGCACTGCCTGCATGAATCCAAAGTGGCATCAAAAAAGCCCTGAAATTTGCATGATTTGTGAGAGGATCATGTGAGCTGGCAAGGCCATGGCAGCTTAAACAAAACGTGCAGCTGCCCTAACGCCCAGCTCCCTGGCACTGGACCCCATCAGCCCCTCCTTCCTGTGTCCCCAGTGCCAACCAGATCAGCTGCAGCACTTCCCTTTAAAGAAACAGTATCCAAATATTTCTAACGTAAATACTTCCTTTACACATTACTTTCCATGATATCATTTTCTTGACAGTCATTTCTGCTAGGGTTGAATTTATAACTTTAAAAAATAAAATCCATACCAGTTTGGGAAGCTATTAGATTTATATTATGGAAGGAATAAAATCCTCCTAAGACACTAAACAGTATTGTTGTTGTTTAGCTACTCAGTTGTATGCGACTCTTTGCAACCCCATGGACTGTAAGCCCTCCTTTGTCCATGGGATTTCCCAGGCAAGAATACTGGAGTGGGTTGCCATTTCCTCCCCCAGGGGATCTTCCCAATCCAGGAATTGAATCTGTGTCTCCTGCATTGCAGACAGATTTTTACCATTGAGCCACCAGCAAAGACCTACTAAACAAGTGTATACCTACATATATATCTGTGAGTACGTGTCCTTTCTTCAGAGGGTTCCCAAGATGTGGTTTGCCATAAATCTTTTAAATGACTCTTCTTTTGGAATGAAAAGACAGAAGGACTTCTACTTCCAGCCAAACCTGAGTAACTGAGATTGAAGTTATCCATCAGCCTGAAAGGAACTGAAAATTATAAAAAAAAAAAAAAAGACAAAATATATGGAAAATGGTGTTTTGTATACTGGATAGCAGGCTGCACAGGTCAGTAATTCCTAAATAGAAGGGAAACAAAGTGAGCCTGAAGTTTGCATCAGAGGACTCTCTGGTGTTTCCAGGCCACAGTGCAGGGAGGAAGAATCCTGGAGAACTTCCTGGAAGAGTCATGGGGGGGAGAACCACGCAGCAAGAGAACTCCTGAGACCTGAAGTCGCCAGCTCAGCACAGATCAGTGCAAGCTTGGGAGGAGTCTTCCCACCAAAAAAACAGATGTCTTTGCCTTCAATCATCTAGAGTGAAAATGCAAAGGATGCTGCTTATAGTACTCAGTTGAGTTTAGCCTCAGTAGAGGAGATAAATTTAGCTATAGAATAAGTCTTTGCTGACATACCTAAAAATAGTTCAAAGCAAGCCTCAAAGGGTTCAAACTGTTTCCAAGTGACCTATTTTTTTCCCAGAACAAAGCTTAATAATTATAAAAATAAAGAAAAATACAAAAATATCTAGCATCAAACAAGATAAAATCCACAATTTCTGTGACCGACGTAAAATTACTAGGAATTCAACGAAATGGGAAAATATGGCCCACAGTGAGGAAGGAGAAAAAAGATAATCAATAGAAACAGAACTAGAAATGATACAGATGATAATAAGCAAAGACATTAAAATGTTTATTATAACTATATTCCATATGCTTAAGAAGGGAGATGAAACACAGAGGGTATTTAGGTAGAGACAGGAGACATTGACGAGATCCGAATCAATCATCTAGAGATGAAAATTAAAAGCATAAAATATATCAGATGGGGTGGCATGCAGAATAATGGCTCTGTAAAGATGTCTATATCCTAATCCCTAGAACCTGAGAGAATGTTACCTCGTGACAAAAAGGATTTTGTAGATGTGATTAAGTTAAGGGCCTTGATATGGGGAGATTATCCTGGATTTTCTGGATGGATCCAATGTAATCTCACTGGTCCTTATAAATGGAATGAAGAGGCAGAAGAAAACAAGATGCCATAAAAGATGTGACAACAGAAGCAGGTCAGAGGGTTGCTGTGTTGCTGACTTTCCAAGAGGAAGGAGGCCAAAAGCCAGGGAATGTGTGTGGTCTTTTGAAGCTGGAAATGGCAAACAAAGATATAATACAGGTGCACTATCCTATGTATAAATAACAAATTACTACACATCTATGGGTAAATAATAGCTACTATTATGTCAGATAAGTATTAATGTATATTTCTGTTCATTTCATTCTAAGCAAGTTTAATTTTTTTATTCACTATAAAAATGGAGTATTTTAAATTGCATATTACTGGTCTAGTATATAGTCATATAGAGATGTTGAAAAAAATTCTTTATTTCAATTTATTAAGGGATGGTATAATATGGTGGTACGAACATTGGATTTGGGGGCAGGAAGTGATGGTGAAAATTTTCCTTTCTGCCACAGCAGTTCAGTGCCATTTGAATGTCACCCAACCTGTATACACTCGTTTCTTCATATCTGTAAAACAGCTTATATACCTCAAGGACTTCTTAGCAAGTTGGAATGCCATCATCTAGTTGTCAACATTTTACAAGCGATCCTACACATGTATTCTTGGGTTCCTATCATTAACTGATAGCATAGCTCCCCTACAGTAAATAAGAATTAAGTCTCACACTTTGGTGTGCCATTTCAGGTATAATTTAACCATTTTGTCATATTATAAAACATCCATATGGGCCACCATTAGATGAGAGGAAACATGCTCAATTTTATAAAATTAATATCCTCAACACATTAATGATGAAAACACACTGATTCATTATTTACACAGAGTATATGACAGTCCTGCAGACCATTTGACAGTTTGTGGGTTGCTTTTTTTTTTTTGGCTGTGCACACAGCCTGTGGGATTGCAGTTCCCCCACCTGGGCCCCGGCTTTCACTACAGTGAAAGCACTGAGGCCCAACCACGGGAATGCCAGGGGGGGCCCTAGGCCATTTGTTTATGCTGGCACATGTCAATAAAACTTCTCTTGCCCATTCACATAAGAATTCATGTTTCATATCCTACAGACACATCCTCATCACCACCCACCAGTTCCAAACCAGTCATTCATCATTCATACATTTATGTACACATATACTAATTTACTTATTCAGAGACATTTATTAAGCTCACCTACGTATCAGACACATTCAAAGCACTGAAAATATATCCCTGGATCAAACATACCTGGTTCATTTCTTCTTGAAGCTTATAGTCCAGCTTGAAAAACATTCATTCCAGATCCAAGTACAATTAATTCGTACTAAAACATGTTCTGAAAACATGTGCCATAACAGACCATTTTTGTTTCTGAAATATTTCCTTACTTCACTTCTATGACATCACCTCTCCTGCTCTCCTCTCTCTGGCTTTTTGGTTAAAATACTGGAGTTGTCCAGGGCACTGTTCTACAGCCATCTCTCTTCTCAGTCCACATTCTCCATGGCTAATCTTACGCACATCCCCAGGCCTACATCCTGACCACACCAACGTTCCCTGGGCCTCACTCCTATGTACCCAATTTCTTGTCCTGAAATCTCTACTTGTATGTCTCACAGTTGTATGAAACTGTATCTCTAAATTTGAATTAAAATCCCTTCCTGTGAACATATTTATTCTCTTTGTTCCCTTTTCCTTGTATTTCAAATTCCTTCTGTGACTTAAAACATTTTGTGTGTCTGCAAAAGCATCACTGGTTATTAGCCAGGAAGTCAAATAAGCATCTTCTGAAAATAATAGAATTGGGTTAAATTGTTCATTGAACAGTGATGTAAAACAACTTAGTACAATGCTTCCTTGTTTATGATTTTGTTAAAATTATGGTAAACCAAAGTTACCACAGCAGCATGGTTTGGGAATATGGACCAAAAATGTCACTTAGTTTCAGTAGATTTTATTACATAAATCATGCACTGTTTATTCACAACTCAGTTCCAGTTTGCAACCACCCTCCTCAACATCAACACACACAAAGACTGCACAACTCATAGTTGCTTATATTCATCACCAATGTCAATCCATGGATCATATTGGAGAATGGATCCTACAACATATATCAAATGAGAATGCATTGCCTAAGTTAAGGAATCTGCTATGTACTAAGTTTTGCAAATCTCAGTCAGTTTTTAAATATTAAAGGCAAATTGATTTTGTAATTCTTACTTATTTACATATTCAATTTCATTACAGCTTAATTATTAATGAAGAGTATTAATGAAACATTATGTTTGATCTATCTTATCATAGGTCTAATAAATGTGTTAGAACAGAGGGTTCAAAACAAAAATAAGTAAACTTAGACTCTAAGTGAAGTGAAAGTTGCTCAGTATTGTCTGATTCTTTGCAACCCCATGGACTGTAGCCTGCCAGGATCCTCTGTCCATGGAATTCTCCAGGCAAGAGTAGTGGAGTGGGTTGCCATTCCCTTCTCCAGGGGATCTTCCCAACCCAGGGATCAAATTTGGGTCTCCCACATTGTAGGCAGATTCTTTACCATCTGAACCACCAAAATCCCACTATAATTCTAGGTTTTAAAATATGATGTTGTGAAATATGGTTTAAGAAGACAAAGCACAGGAGCAAAGACTCCCAGACCCTCCTAGAAAGTAATCATCATTTAAAATTTGCCATTGGAATACTTATACAGAACAAAAAAAAGGATGTTTTATCCCTTTTCACCCACAAAGTAGTCAATTCCATGCTTTCTTGCTTTTTTCTCACCAAAGACTAATGTCTTTGTGTACTTACTACTATAGTCCCCTTTGGCAAATGAATATTTTTATTGCAGTAGCATCTGAAAGTTTAACAAAGAAAGATGGATAGAGATATCCACCCACAACATCAATGTTTGGCTTTTCTTATTTATTGACATCAAAAACAATTATTTTGCAATGTTTAAACAAAGTTAATGCCAGGGAAGACTTAGATTTAACACTACTATTCATATTTTTTTTAATATATGAAATCAAACTCTACTTTTCCTTAACATATGTACCATGTTGGATGTTTGTCAAACAAAATCATTTCAAAATTTCATGATCTTTACCTAAGGCTCTAGCTGGGGCTTTGGGAAACAAATACCACCCCCCACCCGCCCCCCCTTCAACACATGCACACACTTCCGTCTCTGAATTAATATGGAATCAAATGTTGGATATTTGCCAAAAAAGCTTATGAAAGAAACAAACATTTACTTTGAGTCATGACATGTAAGAATATCTGTGGTAGAAATTCAGAACAGAGTTCAGACTCAGAAAAAGAAATTTTTTTCCCCTAATTCATAAGCCAAGATTTTTTTATTTTTTTAATTTGAAAGCTAGCTATTCAATGCTTCATTCTTTTTCACGTTGGTCTTTTAAAGGGCATCACAGAAAATAAATATTTCACAATACATGCAAGTACTTTGAGAAAACACAGAAGTACTTTCAAATCACAGCTTCACAGATGGCTCAGCAGTAAAGAATCTGCCTGCAATGCAGGGGACCCAGGTTCAGTTCCTAGGTTGGGAAGATCCTCTGGAGAAGGAAATAGCAGTCCATTTCCGTATTCTTGCCTGGGAAATCCCATGGATAGAGGAGCCTGTGGGCTACAGTCCATGTGGTAACAAAAGTGTGAGACACGGTTTAACAAACAACAAACAGAACTTTCAAATCAGGCTTTTTGGATAGAAAGTTAATACTAATCTGCTTATATAAGTTTTTAAAAGCAAATATTAGGATATAAATTTACATTTTGTATCTTAACTTTTGTAGAAATGGATAGGTATCCTAAATAAACTTACCAAAATACAGTGCTAATTTAGCAGTTGATCTTTTGGGGGAAAAGATCTATATAGACCTAATGGTTGAAACATCCTATTTCCTACATGATGGAAATTATGATGGGATGATTTCATTTCATGAATGAGTAGATAAAACAGGCTAAAAGTTTAAGTTTTAACAGAGGTAAACAGAGTGGTGCCAGAATTCGGGAGGGTAATGGAAGTAGATACAGAAAAAATGATGCATTTCCATAAAAAACTACTCTTCAGAATTATTTTTCAATTGTTCCTACCACAGAATAAAATTTATTTCCACACAATGAAAACTGTTGGAATTTTGGTTATCTTTGGGGACATTCCTACTGAAAATGTAAGATACACAAGACTTATCAGGAACTTCATTACATGAAAGTTCATGGAGAGAGAAAGGGAGGGAAGGAAGGAAAAGAAAATGAAATAAGTCTCTACTCATCACTAGATCATATACCCAGGCACTTTTTAAATATTTAAAATTTTTAATTCTAAAAATTATCCATCTTTGTGCATATCTATATGCACATATCTATCTATCTGTAAGAATGCGTGTGTGCTCAGTTGTGTCCGACTCTTTGCAACCCCATGAATTATATAGCCTGCTAGGCTCCTCTGTCCATGGGGTTCTAAGAATATTGGAGTGGGTTGCTATTTCCTTCTCTGAGAGATCTTCCCAACCTAGGGTTTGAACCCAATTCTCCTACATTGGCAGGCAGATTCCTTACCACTAGCACCACCTGGGAAGTCATATATATATGTACAAATATACATATACAAATATATATATTGTACAAATATATATATATATTTAAAGTTAGCTGCAATTCAGCATTCTCAGAATATTACTTTAAACTCTTTATTCTTTTAAAGAATAATAGTCAAGGCTATGGTTTTTCCCGTAGTCATGTATGGATGTGAGAGTTGGACTGTGAAGAAAGCTGAGCACTGAAGAATTGATGCTTTTGAACTGTGGTATTAGAGAAGACTCTCAAGAGTCCCTTGGACTGCAGGGAGATCCAACAAGTCCATCCTAAAGGAAATCAGTCTTGGGTGTTCATTGGTAAGACTCATGTTGAAGCTGAAACTCCCATACTCTGGCCACCTGATGCAAAGAACTTACTCATTGGAAAAGACCCTGATGCTGGGAAAGATTGAAGGCGGGAGGAGAAGGGGACAACAGAGGATGAGATAGTTGGATGGCATCACCGAGTCAATGGATGTGAGTCTGAGTGAACTCCGGGAGTTGGTGATGGACAGGGAGGCCTGGCGTGCTGTGGTCCATGGGGTCGCAAAGAGTCAGACACGATTGAGTGACTGAACTTGTAACTTGTATTCTTTTAAAAATTTTTGAATCCGCACAGCATAATAAATCCCTTTAACTTCTGCTATCATGATAAACAAGGCCCAGAGATTTCTTTTCATTTAAGTGGATCTCATGTCAAGTGTTAATACTTCCAATAGTCGGCCACATATGATATCTACAGTCATTAATTGAGGAGTCGAACCAGCCTATTTTGTATGTCAGATTTTTAACCCTGATTACTTAGCATTTACCAATCCAGATGTACTCTGTTACATTGCAAATATGAAATTATTTTTCTTAACTTTACTTAAAGGAGTTAAAGGAGACTCATCTAAGAAACATCTTACTCTCTCTTTGTGATTATTCTCCTCTTAGTCGTGATAATTCAAATAATTAATTCCACCTTTTAGAAGCAAAAATAATATGGATATATATTTAAAAATTATATTCCCAAATATAAGTTTGACATTTGTTCCAGGTTGTTTATCGAGGCTCGCATACAGTTACCTTCTCTGTGTAGCATTCATGCTGTTGCCTAAATAGCACAGTGTTGTATTATTTTAAAGGACTTTCGCCCTAGTCCTTCTTGGCATTTTACCAGGAGAATAGTTTGGAAAAGCTTTCTATCTTGTGCCCCAGGCTGTCATTTCATAACATATCACAGAAAGCACCAAACTGGCCAAGCAAATATTTGGCATCAGGAAAGAATCCATACACTTTTGGGGAAGGGGCATGCAGTGAAGAAATTGGAGCATTTCCTGTCTTTACATTGAATCAAGAAGGAAGCAGTTAGGGAGTATTGTGGCAAACAGCACTACTTATTAGGACTATTTTCCATTCAAAAGAATTACAACACAATAAAGAAAGATGTCAGTTAACATGGTGGCCACAAGTAATGTAAGGAGTGAGAAAGGGTGGTCAGAAAGTGGTGGAGATCTGAAGAGCAATCATGAGGCAGTTAGTTGGGGCGGTGGGTGGGTGAGTGAAATGAATTAGAAAGAAGTCTATTCTGAGAAGTGAATACAGGAAAGGTAAAGCACTCATTAGGCAGGTTGACTGTTAAACTAACTTCTCTGGAGTTGGGAAGAATCTAAGGGAAGTCAATAGGCAGAGATCTAGAGAGACTGGTGGTTAACCCTGCAGAGCTCTAACAATAGATAGAATCAACTTAATCTCTAGGTAGAGACTTAAGAATCAACCTTGAGTCACTGGCAACTTTTCAAGGAGAAGAAAAATTCTAGTAGAAGGAAACAAGATTATCAAGACATTTATTCTTTCACTTTGTATTTGAGCAGCATTTATAGAAACTACATTATTTAATGAATGGATAAAATTATAAAAGTTATTCAACAAAATACAAGTGTTGCTGAGTATCCAAAAGATACTTGAACAAATAAAGGATACATTAATGAAGAAATGTTAATATTTGAACATGCATTATTCTAAGCTGTTTGTTTCTCTAGTGTTAGAACTGATTTGCCGTTTGCTTGCTCTCTTCTATTTTTTTAAAATATAAATTTATTTAATTGGGGGTTAATTAGCTTGCTGTCTTCTAAAACCAGATAATAAACTCCAAGTGTACTTTTCAAATTTGATTATCATGACATTGCTGTTTGAAGTACCAATTAGAATAAAACTATCTTTTCCCATGAAACACACACACACTCTCACACCAAGCAGTCATTAAACCGAATGTTACGATTTCCCCAGGAAACGACCCAGCTGTGCTTCTCTGCACACAGGTGAGCTTATATAAAAGGGCAAGAGGCCCTAGTGACCTATAGAAGACAATTAAATTTGACACACAGGAGGTGGAAAGATCATGAGACTAATATCCACCTTTTATAATTTTTAGTGTAGTGATGGATGATGCGTAAATCAGTAGAACTTGGCAAATAATATCTCAGGATAGTTAAATACATCTTTTTAGAGAATAAAAGAAAAAATGATCATTGTGTGACACAATTATTTTTGAAAGATACTAATGTGTTGAGGCAAGGCATCTGCCGGAATCCCTGGGGATTTGATGCACCCATTCTGCTGTATCCTAATTCCACTGGAAATAAATATTTAGGAAAAGGAAAGTAAAAGATAGGCCTGTATGGTAAGAAAGAGTTCTTTTCATTTTTCAGCCTAAGATGTTGTACTCAGAAACTGCAGGAAAAACCTGATTATCCAGGGTTGCATTGTTTAAAAGGTTATTATTATTTTTTTCTTAAAGGACAATGTGATGGTCTTTAAAAACTTCTTTTCTGGACTTTCCTACCATTCTTTACGCAGTTGACACACCACCATCCTCAGATTCTGTAACACTGTGCGTTCTGTGTGTGCGCCGGTGCTCCTGTGTGTCTGTATTTACAATGCCAAATCCGATGGCATCACTGCTGTGCATCTCAGAGAATTAAGTCACATCCTAAAGAGAATATTGGGATCAACACAGAGCTGTAGTATACTATTCTCATCTCATCTCATCTCTTTTTATTCCAGTTTCTCAATTAATGGATTTGTCTCATTTATCATTTAAGAAAAAACAAAAACAATTAGATTTGAATTTTACCAATAAACCCTCAATCCTACCACTACCCACATGCTGTTTGGAGCAGTTTGCTCCTTCAATTAGTCTTTCTCTTCTGGATCGTAAGCCTCATCAATTCTAAATGAGTCTCATTCCTACACAAAATATGACCCATCTTTAAAGCAAATCCCAGTAGCTTTAAAGCAAAACATGTCCCTGACTTCAAGGTCCTTTCAGGGAAACTTGTTTCTTTTTTGGCTTCCAGAGGCAAACCTGAATCAGCATATGCTGTTTTCTCTTATTTGTTTGCATCGTCTTTTTCTCACTCTCAAATGCATTATTGCTGTCTTTGCTCCACTGAAACTGTTCTCATAATTTGTTGTTGTTGTTGAGTTGCTAAGTTGTGTTCAACTCTGTGAGCCCATGCACTGCAGCTTTACATCAGCCTTCTTTACTGAATTTTACAGTCATATGTATAATTGCTTACTTATCTAAATAATGTGGCACAATAATAATGGTCAGGTGGAAGAAATGAAATTTTTAAAAAACAAGGATTTTGGATTTAGACTACACAGGCTTGAATTCCAGCTTTGCCGCATCTTAGCTATGTGACATTAGAATGCTTTATTTAACTTTATTCAATCTTCTCATCTGTAAAATGAGGATAATAATAGGAGTAACATCATTGAAAGCATATCTGTGTTTATTAAAACTAATTAAAACTCTGCCCGGCACTTAGTGAAGCACATGATAAATATTTGTAATAGCTATTCTTCTTTTGATATCTATAGGTATTTCCAATTTGTGCATCCAAATATATTCCTTTTTTTTTATTTTAAAGATTTTTTTGACATGGGCTAGTTTTAAACTCTCTATTGAATTTGCTACAATATCGCTTCTGTTTTATGTTTTGATTTCCTGACCCTGAGACATGTGGGATCTTAGCTCCCAAATTAGGGATCAAACCTGCATTCCCTGCATTGGAAGCTGAACTCTAAACCACTGGACCACAAGGGAAGTTCCTTATTCCTTGATTTTTAATGTTTATACCTATGCTCAACATCACTCTCATCTCAGTAAATGGCATTCCTATCCACACAGGAACTCTAGCCAGAATCTAGGATCTGTTTTTGTATCTACTTGTCCTTTCTTCCAGTACATCCAATCCAAGACTGTGTTTGCAGGCTTAGTTCTCTGCTTCTTCCCAACTCCTAGTCAAAGGACTAGCATCTGTGGTTTGGTTGATTAAAACAGATTCCTAACTGATCATTCTGCTTCCACACCCATCCTATTCCAATTACTTCCCCCCTCTAATCCAGAGTAAATTATCTTAAAATGCAGACTGGGCCATGCTGCTTCCCACACCCATCCCAGCTGAAAACCTGGAAGGAACTCCCATTAGAAAAAGATTCAAACTCAGTCCCACTGCCAAGACTAGCATCTTCTCTCCCAAGCTATTTTTGCTCTCCTTAATAATGCTGTAGCCATTTGACTCCCAAGAAGGGCCCACCAGCGCTGGTGGACCAAACATCCCAGTGGTCCTGCAGGTAACAACAGAAATGTTTTCCCCAGGTACCTACAGTTGATGGCCTGGGACCAGAACGTCCTTGAGAAAGCCTCAGTCAGCACACTCTCTGAGTTCTGTGACCTGAGTAATCTGCCCCTTTGGGGTTTTCAGACTTTCACTAGGATTCTTAATTCTTATAGGACTCAACAAGCAGTTTGCCATGAATACTCTGGCCTTAAGACTTTAAATTTGTTTTTCTGTGACCTCTTAACCCAAGCCATATGTTTCGCATTTATTTTCACTACAATAGGAATGACAAGTCTGAAGTACGATAAAGCTTCTTAAATAATCACTTTTTTTTTTCAATTTTGCATCATTTTTTCATCTCCTCTCCCTGCCCCCATCAAAAATAAAGTAAAAAAAAAAAAGAAAAAAAATGGAATTTTTACTTACTTCCACTAAATCTCCCTTTAGAACAATAGATATAATACCTTTCAAAAATGTACCAGACGTAACAGACAACCTTGCCCTTCGTGTTCATGTATACTCCCGACTTGTGTTGCCTTAGGTATGTAATGTATGGGTTTCACTTCATGAGTCCTGACGTGACTCGGTTTACATTGCTTTTCAATATTGCCTTTGGTAATAGTATTTTCTGAAACCATATTTTCCACCTTCACATTCCCATTGAAAATGAACAGATTCTCTGTAAAATTCATGTCACAAGGGAACAAGGGAGGGGACATAAGAATAAGCATTCAAGGGTGCAAATTTAGTTTTTTCAGCCATACTTTTAACAACACTCCCTAACTGTTCCTGATAGAATAATTTCAAGTAGATTATTAAAAAGGTTTAAAAGTTACCACCTATCTTAAAGGAACAAATTCCATCTACCATTAGGAGTAGTAAGTAAAGCTCTCTGTGGAGGAAGGAAGTAATTATGTAAGAAAACAAACAAACAAACTTGGAAATAGTTCTAGATACCATATATCAAAGGCTAAGCATGTGACTACAAAAATATTTTTATCTGGTGTTTCAGCTGCCTTGACATTGCATGTTAGCTCCTTATGTATACTTTCTTAGAATCCTACATCAAAAATATTATTTTGTGTGGCTGTCTTTTATAATACACTGTGATTATTCCAGGGATTCAGGCAAACAAGATAACATGGAAAATGTTTGTCTAATTAGAACTTCAGCCCAGGTAACACCATGAAAAGATGTGTGGTCTGTAAACAGAATAGACTCCTGATACACAAGTTTTGGATTTTAGAAGTTCACATCTAAATCTAGCATTATTTTAATTAGATTAAGGGTATTATGCCTAGGAAACTGAGGTGTTAATGAAAGTGATTATGAATAAGAACATATGTATATTAACACTATGACAATAAATTGCAAGCTTGCCATAGACAATATGGCATGCGTTTAGAAACTGGAATCCAACCAACTGGAAACATTCACAGAAGTCTTAATGCTTTGTTCTGTTCCACAGCCTTTTTTGCTTTAGAAAGTTCGCTTACTGAGTTATTTAACTGAGGAACTAAGCTGTTCATACAGAAATTTGACCACATCAATTGTTTCTTATTAAGGTGGGATCTGCAGAGGACTGTGTTTTGCCCCACTACTTGGGTTTAGATTGGCTTCGATTGCACACATATTTCACACATCAATTTCTGGGTCTTGGGTAGTGGTGAGCATGGAAAAACTCAGTAAAATACTAAAAAAAACTCTGCATGTACAAAGTACATTTTTCTTGTGTTTTCACACCCTTAAATCATAACTCCTCAGGAAATTAAAAGGAATAGTGTTAGAGAAGAGACACAGAAGAGTGGGAAGGGGAAAAAACAGACTCCCTGAACTGAAAGTAAGCAACAGGAGGTTTGGAGCTGCCCTGGGTGTCAGCACATCCATTTCTAAATAGCATTTGCTCCCCTGGGTTGGCTTGGATGACAAAGCACAAGAGGTATCTGGAAGAACATGAGAAGATCATAAACTCTCTCCCTGAAGTGACCATGACTTCAGGGAGAAGAAGTTAACTAAAACTTTGCTCAGAATTAAAACAGGATTGCCCACAGGGGACTACTGTGCTCACAGAGGACAAGCCTCTATGTGGGAGTGATTTTCTATTATTGAAGAGAATGTTTTCTCTGTTTTTCACTAATTTGTTATTCAAGATCCAGTATCTTGTTGATATGTGGGTTTGAGGTAAGGTTCCCAGAGTCCTGGTCACACAGCAGAATCATATTACTGCAAGAGAGATAAGGATCATTCCAAGTCTGCCTGTCAGCTTCTATAGTTCTGTTATCTTTTTAACTGTGGAAAGGTGTGCTAGACCCACACAAATACAGCCAATGAGAAAAAAACCATAATGTTAATGAATTTGACAACTCTCAGGTTCGCTCAAGTGGAATAAACAGAATATTACAGGCTTAATTAAAAATTTCCCTGCAGTTTAGTATTTTGTAAACAAAATAACCTGTATGTAGGGAAATACATGGGAGGAAAGGTAATTAAAATTTTTTTAGTCTCATTTAATTTTCTAAGAAAAGAATTAAGATTTTGAATTCTAGTTTCATAAAGATCACCTTTTGACCTAAAGCAAATGAATAAAATTCTCATTCTTTGGGAACTGTTATTTCTAAATCAGGCTTTATAAGAACTCATAATACAATAACTAATTATGTTAAATTTTTGACAAACACATAGTAACAGTTGCATAAACCATGGTGTCTAATACCAGAGAGACTAGCAATCAGAGTTCATAACATAGGCTGTTTATAAACCAAAACTTTTCTTGTCTGATTCATTCGTCCATCACAATTTAGTTTTTCAGAGTGATAGATGACACAGTGTGTAAAATTGACAGAGAGGAAGAGTTGGAGGCTGGGCATAGAAAACATAGGCTCGTCTTTGGAATCTCTTTTGTTCAGTCGCTAAGTCATGTCCAACTCTTTGTGACCCTGTGAACTGGAACACACCAGCTGTCCCTGTCCTTCACTGTATCCTGGAGTTTGCTCAAACTCATGTCCATTGAGTCAGTGATACCATCCAACCATCTCATCCTCTACCTGACCTTATAATTCAACAGAAAATACTTTGAACCATTTTAGTTAAAAAGCACATTGCCACTGCCATATGAATACGGAGATATAGGGAATTTACATGAATAAATGAATTGCTTTATCATGATTAATATTATTTAAAAATGCACTAGATGAACTTTTAGTAATAATACAAAACTTATGCAGTAAAATACAGGAGCTCTTTCTTTTGGGCTTTAAGCAAGTATTTCATGTCTCTGTTTTAGCACTTCTTACAATTCATTATAAATGTTTCATTATGTGTACTCTCAACAGGTTAGTGTTACTGCAGGGCAGAAACATCTTCTATTTGGTATTCCTGTAAAGTATCTAGTATACAGCAATGTGTACTACTGTATCTAGTATAAAGTGTCTAGTATACAGTAGGTGCTCAATTAACATCTACTATGAGTGGATAGGGGCTTCCCCGGTGGGTCAATGGTAAAGAACCTAACTGCCAATGCAAGAGACACAGGTTTGATCCCTGGTCTGGGAAGATCCCCTGGAGAAAGAAATGGCAACCCACTCCAGCATTCTTGTCTGGAAAATTCCATGGACAGAGGGGCCTGGTGGGCTACAGTTCATGGGGTTGCAAAGAGTCGGACACGACTTAGCAACTAAGATCAAGGCTACTTAACTTTTATTTTGATTTTTAAAAAATGCTGTACCAACATTTAAATGAAAAAATATGCTTTTACATGTCATTGACTTCCCACTTTCAGAAGTAGATATATCAAAATACCAGGGGAAAGGCCATTCTCAGAGTAAGTTTTGCTTTGTGCATGTCAGAAAGGAAATAACAATCATCCAGAGAGACTGCTTTATCAAGATTTCTATGCTAGCATGTAGGACAAAGTGCTTGGATAAATTTAGATAAGTCTTTGGCAGGCATACAAACTACTGGAGGTTTGACCTGGCAATTTCTGTTTAATATGACATGCCAGCCTTGCTTGGGCTTCATATCCTTAAGAACCCCCACTATTTTAGGTATATCACTGGAGAAAGGTCAGAGTTATTGGATCTCAAGTGATACAAATAATGTTATGTGCAAAGTAATATCGATGGTACATGACTGTCATTTTACCCTTAAAAAGTAGGTAGTTTCAAAGAGTCAACAGAGGCACAAAGAGCTGACTTTCAAATATAGTCCAAATTTTTTAAACTTTGTATTCAAGACTCTTTTAGATTTCATTTCATTCTATCTTTCTACATGCTATTCCCCCGTTACTCCTCCCTTTACTAAGACCTGATTCTCAAGTCAAATTTTTTTGTCCCTGTACCTAAACTTCCAAGCACAGGATATTTTGTTTTATCTTTTTGGTGCCTAATTCTTTAATAGTTCTACGTGGTCAAGAACATTCTTCTTATTCTCTTTAAAAATGTAAATCAGAAGCCACTTCTTTCCTGCTTAACTCCATATAAGTAATCTTGTTCCCTTCTGTATATACAAAATAGTTCATATGCCCCTCTCTGTCAGCATAAACATGTCTTATATTGTACTGTTACCATCCTAATTCAAAGTACATCTTCCTAACTAGGCAGTAACTCTTCGAGGCTGGTATTAAGAGTTGCTATTTTTAAATCACCCACTGCCTCTCAAAGTGAAGTGTTTTATATATGTGATTGATGTATGGAAATATTATATATACACACATGTGCATATTATAAGTATATTGGAAATATATGTGGAATAAATGAATGAGTAAACATTAAAAAATCCATGTAGAATGAGAAAATCTTAGGATTTAAGCTTATAACATGAAAATTAGAAGTCCAGACACAAATGTCAGATTATTGCTACATCTCAATAACAGAAATATGTAGAAATTATATGATAAAAATGGCCATAAAGAAAGATCAGGAGAGGATTGTTCACTAAATATCTGGAAATGAGTAAGGATGTCCAGGAAACCTTTATGGAAGAAACAAATCTTTAGTGACTTTTAAAGCAGACAAGCATTATTTCCAATATATACAGTACTTACCACCATCAGACTATACACAAACTCCTAGAAAAATTTAATTAAGTAGATGTTAGATTGCCGACATTGTTACCACACAAAGGACCAATTTGATTGACAGATTAAAAATTTAAGAATAATTAATTTTTCCAAAGAATTTCTTCCTTGTTTCTCTTATTAATGCATTTGGTCCCCGACTCTTGCTGAGTATGAAACCTCCTCATCATATATAGTTCCCTCAAGTATCGACTCAAGTTATTTTTGAAGTTCTGTGATTATTTAAAAACTTTTTATGTTGTACTGGGGTTTTAACAAACAATGCTGTGATAGTTTCAGGTGAACAGGGAAGGGATTCCGCCATGCATGTGTCCATTCTCCCCCAAACTCCCTTCCCATCCAGGCTGGCACATAACACTGAGCAGAGTTCTCTGTGCTGTACAGCAGGTCCTTGTTGGTTATCCATTTTAATATAGCAGTGTGTACGTGTTCATCCCAAACTCCCTAATTATCCTTTTCTTCCACCCTTCCCGCCGGCAGCCATGCGCTTGTTGTCGAAGTCTGTGAAGCTGTTGCTCTTGTGTAAGTTCATTTGTGATAACTAACTTTTTACTCCAATATACTCAATATTCGTGGAACTGACATTAACTTAACATTTTTAGAAAGAAAAAAAATCAATGCGAAATAGTTGTATAGTATTTTTGTAGCTACGCTTTATGCCGACTCACTAAAATATACTAAAATTTTTTGAAGGGAGGTGAGATTATAAGATAATGAATGAACAAAGTCAACAACTTAAAATGATTTTCCAGTGAGAGAAAATGCAGTTTCTTTAACCAACATCACAAAGGTTATAGAAGAAATTCCAGTTATGTCCTGGGGTTTACATATTTCCAAATGTAGAAGTAAAGATGAATGCTATTAATAAGTGTACTTTATCTTGTACCATCAGAAAGAAAATAAATGTCTTATCATAGAAACCATTTTAAAAACTCCTAACAGTTTTACACTACTTTCACAAAGCTCAACTTGATCACAATTTAAAGAAAAAGGTAATGCCTTAAGACTAGCCTACCAAAGAAAATGAAAAATGATAATTTACTCCAATAATTTAATTCTCAGTTTTCATAAAATTACAAAATTTTACATAACTGAAAGTTAATCATTACGTGGGAAACACAGGCTAGGTGAGTCAAGAGAGAATCAGCTTTTACATACTTCCTATGTATAAGTCCGTGAATCATTTAATTTATTGGATGTTTTGCTCACGCTAGTCAAATACTTTAAACAATTCATTTTTTTAATGTTTTTAAATAATGGTCTTGGTTGAGTTTGAGATCCGATATACATTGCAGTATAAGAACTGAATTGACTTACTTTGTTCATTCGTGCCAGAGCAGAATCCTTTGTGAACAAACATTTATTGTTTGAGAAAGCTAAAAGTTAGAAAGTCAATAATAGAATTTATCACAGACTGTTAAGATGTTCTTATGGATTGAACTATCATCAAACTTTAAAACATTAATTGCAGTGGAAATATTTTTCTTCACGCCTTTCATCTAATAAAATCTGTATTCTCTGATTAGACAAGGCATTTTCCTTGAATTATTTAGAAAAAAAAAGTAAAATATAATTTTACTCACACAGGTGAGGAGGTAGGATAAAGAGCCTAAAAGGTGTTACGTGGTATTTAATTGTCAGAGATCTCATTAGGATCTCATAAGAGAAGTGTATGAATTTGAATAGCATATAGAATTATAAAATATTCAGCCCCAGACTAAAATCTAGGCAGTTTTCTAAATCTTCTATATCTATGGGTAATGAATACGTTTCCTTAAAGTCTGATTCTGAAATACTGAGTAACCAGATTCATTCTGACAAAGTAAAACAAAGAAAAGGTACAGCTCTCTGACCATAAAGAGACATAAAACTATTTCCCTCAATTTAATTGAATAGAATAAAGAAGCATGAGCCCCAAGGGGACATTGTTTGTCCCTGAATTTGCTGGCTTTTTGTGTCAAATGGATAACTAGACTCTGGTGCTTCCAGGGTGAATTGAGAATGACTGTAAGGTTTAACGATGATATAGAAAAATAATTACATTAAAGCATACAGGAAGAGCAATGGAGCACATTGAAACATAGTGCCACACACTGACTTTGCTTTTACTTCTCTGACTCATGGAAACCACGAGAATAAGAATTCATCCACCTGAAGTGACATCAGGACACTGCAAACTCTGAGCCACAATCCTGTTGAGACTGGAGGTAGGAAGAAATGTATCAAAATCGCTGTCCATCTTTTCCCATCTCCATGTCGCACATACTCAAATTTCTCTCCATCCATCCGTGTACCCAGGACTTCCCAGGTGGCCTAGTGCTAAAGAACACGCCTGGTAAAGAAGGCAGGAGACATAAGAGATGCAGGTTTTATCCCTGGGTTGGGAAAATCCTCTGGAGGAGGGCAAGGCATCTCACTCCAGAATTCTTGCCTGGGAAATCCCATGAACAGCGGAGCCTGGCGGGCTACGGTCCATGGAGTCAAAAAGAGTCGGACACGACCGAAGCAACTTAACATGCACACACATCAACATAACCAACAAGCATTTCTGCTACAATCAAGGGTCATGGGAAAAAAAGTCAACAAAACTCTGGGCTCCCAGACCAACTTCCCTACTTGGGGGGTTACCTCTTAGACCTGTGAGAAAAGATAATTTCAATATTAGAAGAGGAAACTCAAAAAGTACTTACACCTTCTGAGAGACGTTCTATGTGGACAGAGAAATCACTCTGAATTAAATAGGAAACTGTTGAATGACTGAACAAGAAGGATACTTTTTGTTGAGTGTGATTCATCTACTGGGCACTTTGTTGGTAGTAAAAGACAGATAGTAATTCCTAGCTCTACTTGTTAGCATTGGAAGAAATGGCATATGTAGAATATACGTAAACACAAGGCCAGGGGGAGAAGTTGAGAGTCAGGCTCGACTGGACAAAGGTCCACAGTGGGCTGTGTTGTCTGGTGACTCTCTGGCCCTTTGGCCTCTGGAACCTTGTATTTACTCCTAAGCTGTTCATAATGCATTCTTGCATAAAATCTATCGCCATGTTTGGTTGTCCAAGTTTTCGTTTAGCTACTAAGATTCAATAAATATTGATGACATATCTATTGCATTTCAAGTTTAGGAATTCAGAGATGGATGAATGGCACATGGCTTCTGCCCTCCCCAAATGACAGACTCCAGGTTCATTCTGCAGGCTTATAGGCTGGGGTGGGCATGGGCACGAGGGGAAAGCAAAGAGGGAAGGGAGGTAGGGAGACAAGCTTCAGAGCACAGAATTATATTTGAGCACACGGGTGAAATCAGTATCTCTAGGTTGCTGTCGACTGAAACGTCAAGTTTTAACAAAATTTGTAAGCAATGCGCTCTTCTTTCTAAAAGTCAGTTTCTTCACAGAGAAAGGTGGCAAGGGCTTCATTGTGTTCTTACACAGTTATGTATCACACCCAAACACACATCAACAAATGAGTCATCTCTCCTTTCATATATGTGTGTGTGTGTGTGTGTGTGTGCCTGCACGCATGCTAAGTCGCTTCAGTCCTGTCCAACTCTTTGCGACGCCATGGACTGTAGGCTCCTCTGTCCCTGGGATTCTCCTTGTAAGAATACTGAGTTGCTGTGCCCTCCTCATATATATATATATATATATATATACATATATACATACACATACATACATACATGTGCTCTGTGAACGGTTATATATATATGAGACCAGGAACTGGAAAAATAACTCCTGCAAAGTCTCTAAAGAAAAGTCCATGTTGCTCAGTTATAAAGCCCAGGAGAGGAAGGAAGAGAGAAATAGAGATAATTCTAAGTGATTTCACTTGATCTTGACCTTGAATGCAATTGTTTCTAAAGATATGTGAACATGTAAGTGAAAATTATTTTCTAGATGGAGCAAGAGGAGAAAAGAGTAAGAGTTATGGACTAGCCTGAAGAAACATGGTGTATCAATGGGGTTAGAGAAAATATGAGGATGTCAACTGACAAGGAAAATGCCAAGGTTGATGGGGATTGGTTAAGGGGAGCATGTCACAGAGTCTGAGCCTCTAATCCAGGGCATAGTCACTATAGACTTGTTTTTCCCCCCTAACTTCCAAGAGAAGGAAGATGCAAGAACTCAAATTACATGTTGCATCACCATTTCACTTACTCTCAGACAGGTAGTTTGGAGAAACAAGATCTTTAGACATATTGGTCTGGATCCTTACAAAGTTTTGCTATTAATTTGGATGTGATTTGGTGCAACTTTATGGATTCCATGTCCAAATGCCTCCCACAAGTTCACTCTTCCTAGAGTGCTACCTACAGTTTTACAATTACTTTAAATACACAGCCAAAATCTTTTTTAAAAAATGTAGCTCTCTCAGTTTTATTTTTTCTGGTTCAGGTTCATCTTCCCACGCTATGGATTAGTATTTACTATTAGGTTTTATGAGGAGTTGTTTGATGTTTCATTCTTCTATTTTTTCTGATACACTGTTTGTCTCTTCAAATAAACTGTAACCACTTTGAAGCTTGGAAGCATGTCTTAAACTCGGATTCTTACAAGTCAGTTTTCACAGCTGATTCCTGAACAACCATGCATTCATTCTCAGTCTTACAGTTGGTGGTAGAGCAGAGGCTACACAGATAAATAAGACAAGGCTGTGCGTCCCATAATTTCCATCCATATCGATTCTCTTTTGCTTGTTATTTTGCAAATGGATTAAAGAGAAAATATTTGGTTAACTGGTAGAGCATCCATCTGATCATTCAGTAATCAATCTTCAATGGATCATAATACAATACACTCTAAAGAAGCTTCTCCAGATAAGTGATAATGATATGAACGACCTTAACCCTCAAGATATTCTCATCTTGAAGCTAATAGGAGTGTCTGCAGGGTGCTTTAGGAAATTAACATAGATAAGCTTTACAGCTCCTGATTTACATCTGTACCAGCTAAGAGTATGTGACTTCTGAGCACGAGTAATTGCCTTTACATTTGGTATGAATCATTTTCCTCTTTACATCTGTATTTTCTGCATGTATTAAGCCATGGGGTTTCGAGTTTCTCTTTCACTTTTCTAGATGCATATAGGTTTGTTTTTTGTTTTTTTGGCTATGCTGGGCCTCCGTTGCTGGGCTGACTCTTCTCTAGTTGAGGTGCTTGGCCTTCTCATTGCAGAGGCTTCTCTTGTTGCGAAGCACTGACTCTAGGCCCATGGGCTTCAGTAATTGTGGCACGTGGGCTCAGTGGTTGCAGCTTTCGGGCTCCGTTGCTCTGCGTCATGTGGGATTTTCCTGGAGTAGGGATCAAACCCACATCTCTTGCACTAGCCGGCGGATTCTCCACCCCTGAGCCATCAGGGAAGCCCCTAGATGCATATAGGTTCTGATGTCATGCATACATTCATCAGAAATAGGGTAGATATAGTCTTCATAGAGCTGTGATTAATGCATTCACATTGTTTTCCTAGTGTTTCCAGGTTAATCCTGTGGATTGTTTCAATTGCATATAGATTGGTTTCCATAATATAGGGTTGGTTGAGTGTTTACAGAAGACTCACTACCGAGATAAACATTGCTGTATGTTATAGTAAAGCTGTCTTAAAAGAATACAAAAATGATTTTGGCATACCACTAGAGAAACCGTTTGTAAAACTCAAATGGAAATACGATTATTAATCTTTAAATTAGCCAAGTTATCAAGTCCATCATTAAAGATTATCTTAATTAGTCAATTAAGAATGAGTTGGGAGATAAAAAGAAAAAAATTCAAGGAGGAGCATAAAGATGGCGGAGGAATAGGACGGGAAGACCACTCTCTCCCTCACTAATTCCTCAAAAGAACATTTCAACGCTGAGCAAACTCCACAAAACAACCTCTGTAGGCTGGCAGAGGACAGCAGGCAACCAGAAAAGCAGACCATTGTCTTCAAAAACAGGTAGGGAAAAATATAAACGACGAAAAAGGAGACAAAGGAGGTGGGGAGGGAACTCCGTCCCGGGAAGGGAAGCCCGTCCCGGGAAGGGAAGCCCGTCCCGGGAAGGGAATTTTAAGAAGAGAGGTTTCCAAACACCAGGAAACACTCTCCCTGCCGAGTCTGTGGCGAGTCTTGGAAACCCAGAGGGCAACATAACAGGAAGGAAAAATAAAGAAATAATTAAAACCAAGAGATTACAAGCCCAACAGTAACTCCCCCAGCGGAAAAGCAGCACAGACGCCGGCATCCGCCATAGGGAAGTGGGGGCAGGGCAGGGACGCGCGGGAGGCGCGGGCTGCAGTGCTTTGTAAGAATCGGGCAGGAACGCCCCACGCGCAACCAGAACGATCTAACTTGCGCTAGCAATCCAGACTGTGGGATAGCTACCGCACGAAAAGCTCGAACATAAGACGCCGCCAGGACCGAGCACAGAACAAAGGACGGAACGGAAAAAGCCGGCTGCAGACCATCCCCCGCCGGGGACAGGCAGCCAGAGCCGTAAGGACTGGAAAGGGGCAATTGCAGACCCGGAGAGACTTTACTTACCTAACTGCAAGCGGGCTTCTTTGCTAAGACTTCTGGGGGTGCTGGACAGTCACAATCTGCCTCACGGGGGACGCCAGCGGTCCACCCAGAAAGTTGAGCAGCAGCGACAGAAAAGGTGACAAGCCGCGGCGATCACGCTCGCCAAACTCCTGAGCTACTCGGACCTGGGAAGGGCACAAAGCGCAGTCCCAGCCGAATCTGTGCCTCTGAGGGCTGCCTGAGCGCCAAACATGAGCGGCTTGGACCGGGAAGTGCACGCAGCCTAGGGCCAGCCCCAGACGGTTCCCGGCTGTGCATCGTAGAGCCGGAGCGGTTTGTGCGCCGCGAGAAGGGACAGGTCAAGCGGGGCTGTGACACTGAGAGCACACGACAGCGCTATTAGTTTGCGGCATTCCCCCTCCCCACAGCGCGACTGAACTAGTGAGCCTGAAAAACCAGCAAACGGAAGAAGTTAAACAGAGGGAACCACCTTGGAAGTGATCCCACACGGCCCAAAACATCAGAGAAGAGCCAGATATATTTTTACTATTTTAAAAATCATTCCTTTTTTTTTTTTTTCTTTCTTTTTTTTTTTTCTCTTTTTTTTTTTCTAACCTTTTTTTTTAATTGTTAAATCTTCTATTTCTCCTCTAATTTTTATTACTATAACCTATTATTACTATTTTTTTAAAAAAAAAAGAATTTTTTTTTTTTCTTTTTTAAGGCAAACACCATATATAGCCTTTGGATGGTTGTTGGTGGGGTTTTTGTTTGTTTGTTTGTTTTGTTTTTTTTTGTTTGCTTGTTTTTTTTTAATAATTCTTGGGTTTTTTTTTGTTTTTTGTTTTTTTTTTTTTTCTTTCTTTCTTTCTTGCGTTTTCCTTCTGCTTCTTTTCTTTAATATAGTATTTTTGAAAATCCAACCTCTACTCTAGATTTTTAACCTTTGCTCTTAGGTTTTTGTTGTCAATTATGTTCATTTAAAAACCCAAACTTCACGACCCAAGTTTACCTGAGAGCGAGATTACTGGCTTGACCACTCTCTTCTCCTATGGACTCTCCTTTTTCTCCACCAGGTGGCCTCTGTCTCTTTTCTCCCCAATCTCTTCTCTATCCAACTCTGTGAATCTCTGTGTGTTCCAGACAGTGGAGAACACCTAAGGAACTGGTTACTGGCAGGATTTGTCTCTCTCCTTCTCATTCCTCTCTCTTATCCTCCTGGTCACCTCTGTCTACTTCCTCCCTCTCCTCTTCCCTGTATAACTCCGTAAATACCTGAGCGGGCCAGACTATAGAGCGCACATAAGGACGTGACTACTGCCTAGCTTGCTCTCTCCTCTTTTGATCTCACCGCATCTCATTCCAGTTACCTCTAACTACCCCCTCCATCTTCTCTTCTCCTTGTAACTCAGTGAACCTCTCTGAGTGTCCCTCAATGTGGAGAAACTTTTCATCTTTAACCTAGATGTTTTATCATCGGTGCTGTATAGATGGAGAAGTCTAGAGGCTACTGTAAAAACTGAAGACCAGAAGCAGGAGGCTTAAATACAAAACCTGAAAACATTAGAGAACTCTTGAATTCAGGGAACATTAAGCAATAGGAGCTCATCAAATGCCTTCATACTTACACTGAAACCAAGCTCCACCCAAGGGCCAACAAGTTCCAAAACAAGACATATCACTCAAATTCTCCAGCAACACAGGAACACTCCCCTGAGCTTGAATATACAGGCAGCTCAAAATTATTCCAAAACCTTTGATGTCTCATAACCCATCACTGGTCACTCCACTGCACTCCAGAGAGAAGAAACCCAGCTCCACCCACCGGAACTCCAAGATAAGCCTCCCTAACCAGGAAACCTTGACAAGCCACTGATAGAACCCCACCCACAGTGAGGAAGCTCCATAATAAAGAGAACTCCACAAATCACCAGAATATAAAAAGACCACCCCAAACGCAGCAATATAACCAAGATGAAGAGACAGAGGAATACTCAGCAGGTAAAGGAACAGGAGAGTTGCCCACCAAACCAAACAAAAGAGGAAGAAGTAGGGAATCTACCTGAGAAGGAATTCCGAATATTGATAGTGAAAATGATCCAAAATCTTGAAATCAAAATGGAATCACAGATAAATAGCCTAGAGACAAGGATTGAGAAGATGCAAGAAAGGTTTAACAAGGACCTAGAAGAAATAAAAAAGAGTCAAAATATAATGAATAATGCAATAAATGAGATCAGAAACACTCTGGAGGCAACAAATAGTAGAATAACGGAGGCAGAAGATAGGATTAGTGAAATAGAAGATAGAATGGTAGAAATAAATGAATCAGAGAGGAAACAAGAAATACGAATTAAAAGAAACGAGGACAATCTCAGAGACCTCCAGGACAATATGAAACGCTCCAACATTCGAATTATAGGAGTCCCAGAAGAAGAAGACAGAAAGAAAGATCATGAGAAAATCCTTGAGGAGATAATAGTTGAAAACTTCCCTAAAATGGGGAAGGAAATAATCACCCAAGTCCAAGAAACACAGAGAGTTCCAAATAGGATAAACCCAAGGCGAAACACCCCAAGACACATATTAATTAAATTAACAAAGGTCAAACACAAAGAACAAATATTAAAAGCAGCAAGGGAAAAACAACAAATAACACACAAGGGGATTCCCATAAGGATAACAGCTGATCTTTCAATAGAAACTCTTCAGGCCAGGAGGGAATGGCAAGACATACTTAAAGTGATGAAAGACAATAACCTACAGCCCAGATTACTGTACCCAGCAAGGATCTCATTCAAATACGAAGGAGAAATCAAAAGCTTTACAGACAAGCAAAAGCTGAGAGAATTCAGCACCACCAAACCAGCTCTCCAACAAATTCTAAAGGATATTCTCTAGACAGGAAACCGAAAAGGGTGTATAAACCCGAACCCAAAACAATAAAGTAAATGGTAACGGGATCATACTTATCAATATTTACCTTAAACGTAAATGGGTTGAACGCCCCAACCAAAAGGCAAAGACTGGCCGAATGGATACAAAAACAAGACCCCTCTATATGTTGCTTACAAGAGACCCACCTCAAAACAAGGGACACATATAGACTGAAAGTGAAGGGCTGGAATAAGATATACCACGCAAATAGAGACCAAAAGAAAGCAGGAGTGGCAATACTCATATCTGATAAAATAGACTTTAAAACAAAGGCTGTGAAAAGAGACAAAGAAGGCCACTACATAATGATCAAAGGATCAATCCAAGAAGAAGATATAACAATTATAAATATATATGCACCCAATATAGGAGCACCGCAACATGTAAGACAAATGCTAACAAGTATGAAAGGGGAAATCAACAATAACACAATAATAGTGGGAGACTTTAATACCCCACTCACACCTATGGACAGATCAACTAAACAGAAAATTAACAAAGAAACGCAAACTTTAAATGATACATTAGATCAATTAGACCTAATTGATATCTATAGGACATTTCACCCCAAAACAATGAATTTCACCTTTTTTTCAAGTGCTCATGGAACCTTCTCCAGGATAGATCACATCCTGGGCCATAAATCTAAACTTGATAAATTCAAAAAAATCGAAATCATTCCAAGCATCTTTTCTGACCATAATGCATTAAGATTAGATCTCAATTACAGGAGAAAAACTACTAAAAATTCCAACATATGGAGGTTGAACAACACACTTCTGAATAACCAACAAATCACAGAAGAAATCAAAAAAGAAATCAAAATATGCATAGAAACTAATGAAAATGAAAACACAACAACCCAAAACCTGTGGGACACTATAAAAGCAGTGCTAAGAGGAAAGTTCATAGCAATACAGGCATACCTCAAGAAACAAGAAAAAAGTCAAGTAAATAACCTAACTCTACAACTAAAGCAACTAGAAAAGGAAGAATTGGAGAACCCCAGAGTTAGCAGAAGGAAAGAAATCTTAAAAATTAGGGCAGAAATAAATGCTAAAGAAACAAAAGAGACCATAGCAAAAATCAACAAGGCCAAAAGCTGGTTCTTTGAAAGGATAAATAAAATTGACAAACCACTAGCCAGACTCATCAAGAAGCAAAGAGAGAAAAATCAAATCAATAAAATTAGAAATGAAAATGGAGAGATCACAACAGACGACACAGAAATACAAAAGATCATAAGAGACTACTATCAGCAGTTGTATGCCAATAAAATGGACAATGTGGAAGAAATGGACAAATTCTTAGAAAAGTACAATTTTCCAAAACTGAACCAGGAAGAAATAGAAAATCTTAACAGACCCATCACCAGCACGGAAATTGAAACTGTAATCAGAAATCTTCCAGCAAACAAAAGCCCAGGTCCAGACGGCTTCACAGCTGAATTCTACCAAAAATTTCGAGAAGAGCTAACACCTATCCTACTCAAACTCTTCCAGAAAATTGCAGAGGAAGGTAAACTTCCAAACTCATTCTATGAGGCCACCATCACCCTAATACCAAAACCTGACAAAGATGTCACAAAAAAAGAAAACTACAGGCCAATATCACTGATGAACATAGATGCAAAAATCCTCAACAAAATTCTAGCAATCAGAATCCAACAACATATTAAAAAGATCATACACCATGACCAAGTGGGCTTTATCCCAGGGATGCAAGGATTCTTCAATATCCGCAAATCAATCAATGTAATTCACCACATTAACAAATTGAAAAATAAAAACCATATGATTATCTCAATAGATGCAGAGAAGGCCTTTGACAAAATTCAACATCCATTTATGATAAAAACTCTCCAGAAAGCAGGAATAGAAGGAACATACCTCAACATAATAAAAGCTATATATGACAAACCCACAGCAAACATTATCCTTAATGGTGAAAAATTGAAAGCATTTCCCCTAAAGTCAGGAACAAGACAAGGGTGTCCACTTTCACCGCTACTATTCAACATAGTTCTGGAAGTTTTGGCCACAGCAATCAGAGCAGAAAAAGAAATAAAAGGAATCCAAATTGGAAAAGAAGAAGTAAAACTCTCACTGTTTGCAGATGACATGATCCTCTACATGGAAAACCCTAAAGACTCCACCAGAAAATTACTAGAGCTCATCAATGAATATAGTAAAGTTGCAGGATATAAAATCAACACACAGAAATCCCTTGCATTCCTATACACTAATAATGAGAAAGTAGAAAAAGAAATTAAGGAAACAATTCCATTCACCATTGCAACAAAAAGAATAAAATACTTAGGAATATATCTACCCAAAGAAACTAAAGACCTATATATAGAAAACTATAAAACACTGATGAAAGAAATCAAAGAGGACACTAATAGATGGAGAAATATACCATGTTCATGGATTGGAAGAATCAATATAGTGAAAATGAGTATACTACCCAAAGCAATTTACAAATTCAACGCAATCCCTATCAAGCTACCAGCCATATTTTTCACAGAACTAGAACAAATAATTTCAAGATTTGTATGGAAATACAAAAAACCTCGAATAGCCAAAGCAATCTTGAGAAAGAAGAATGGAACTGGAGGAATCAACTTGCCTGACTTCAGGCTCTACTACAAAGCCACAGTCATCAAAACAGTATGGTACTGGCACAAAGACAGACATATAGATCAATGGAACAAAATAGAAAGCCCAGAGATAAATCCACACACATATGGACACCTTATCTTTGACAAAGGAGGCAAGAATATACAATGGAGTAAAGACAATCTCTTTAACAAGTGGTGCTGGGAAAACTGGTCAACCACCTGTAAAAGAATGAAACTAGATCACTTTCTAACACCGCACACAAAAATAAACTCAAAATGGATTAAAGATCTAAATGTAAGACCAGAAACTATAAAACTCCTAGAGGAGAATATAGGCAAAACACTCTCAGACATAAATCACAGCAGGATCCTCTATGATCCACCTCCCAGAATTCTGGAAATAAAAGCAAAAATAAACAAATGGGATCTAATTAAAATTAAAAGCTTCTGCACAACAAAGGAAACTATAAGCAAGGTGAAAAGACAGCCTTCTGAATGGGAGAAAATAATAGCAAATGAAGCAACTGACAAACAACTAATCTCAAAAATATACAAGCAACTTATGCAGCTCAATTCCAGAAAAATAAACGACCCAATCAAAAAATGGGCCAAAGAACTAAATAGACATTTCTCCAAAGAAGACATACGGATGGCTAACAAACACATGAAAAGATGCTCAACATCACTCATTATCAGAGAAATGCAAATCAAAACCACAATGAGGTACCACTTCACACCAGTCAGAATGGCTGCGATCCAAAAATCTGCAAGCAACAAATGCTGGAGAGGGTGTGGAGAAAAGGGAACCCTCCTACACTGTTGGTGGGAATGCAAACTAGTACAGCCACTATGGAGAACAGTGTGGAGATTCCTTAAAAAATTGCAAATAGAACTACCTTATGACCCAGCAATCCCACTGCTGGGTATACACACCGAGGAAACCAGAATTGAAAGAGACACATGTACCCCAATGTTCATCGCAGCACTGTTTATAATAGCCAGGACATGGAAACAACCTAGATGTCCATCAGCAGATGAATGGATAAGGAAGCTTTGGTACATATACACAATGGAGTATTACTCAGCCGTTAAAAAGAATTCATTTGAATCAGTTCTGATGAGATGGATGAAACTGGAACCGATTATACAGAGTGAAGTAAGTCAGAAAGAAAAACACCAATACAGTATACTAACACATATATATGGAATTTAGAAAGATGGCAATGACGACCCTGTATGCAAGACAGGAAAAAAGACACAGCTGTGTATAACGGACTTTTGGACTCAGAGAGAGAGGGAGAGGGCGGGATGATTTGGGAGAATGGCATTCTATCATGTATACTATCATGTAAGAATTGAATCGCCAGTCTATGTCTGACGCAGGATACAGCATGATTGGGGCTGGTGCATGGGGATCACCCACAGAGATGTTATGGGGAGGGAGGTGGGAGGGGGTTTCATGTTTGGGAACACATGTAAGAATTAAAGATTTTAAAATTTAATAAAAAAAAAAATAAATCAAAAAAAAAAAAAAAAGAAAAAGAAAAAAATTCAATGTTGGCTGGAATTGTCTTCTTGGAAAGCAATTGAATTGTGTTTCTATCCTACAACTGTGTATCTACTTTTCTGAAAGTTGGTCTAGTTAATACCTACACATTTGAGGGATCAACCTATTTGTCAAGGCATAAAGGAGAGATCTGGATTTCAGCCACGTAGACTGAGATTAAATCCAGACTGTTACATTTTTGTTGTGTGACAATGGAAAGATTACTTAACCTCTCTGTGTCTGTTTCCTCACCTGTAATAAAGAAACTTCAGGAATATTAACTAATGTACATACAATACTTACAGCTGTGCCTGGCTCACAAGAAGTGCTACAAAAGGGTTTACTATTATTATCATCATTAACACCAACAGACTTTTTTTAGTTGTTTTTTTTTTAGCTGCACCGCATGGCATGAAGGATCTTAGCTCCCCAACCAGGAACCAAAACCCTGAAGTGGAAGCATGCAGTCTTAACCACTAGACCACAAGAGAAGTCCCCAAACAGGTTAATTAAAGTGTTTTCCTAATAGAAATTAATCTCAAAGATTCTCAAGGAGTTGTTAATAAAATAGATGTGTCTTGACCCCAAATGTAGAAATTCAAAACATGCTTGTTGACTAGCTGATTGTCAATACTGGCTTACATTATGTCTTGATTTTTATGGATGAGGCTGAGAAACATTTGTCAGTTAGTCAGTTACTAGACACGATTGCTATCTGGTCTCCAAGCTTGCTAATTTTCTCTTCTCTTATACATGATGGAGATAAATTGATGGTGTTTTTGTATTGATTCCTCAAAGAAAGCATTTCATTTTGTTTATTCACACATTTTCAATATATATATATTTGAATACACGAATGGTATTAGTTGACTGACATTGGTAGAACCTATTTTGATATTACCATGAAGGAATGAATGTAGTTAAATAAGGCCACTGTGTCTCTAAGGTTAAACCAGACCATTGAGTTAAACAAAAATTTTCTTGCACTGTAACGGCTTCATTTTAACATTTTACATTTTCTTCCACAAAACACAATATTGTTGGCATTATATTAATGTTACATCTAGAGTAAATATGTCATTTTCTTAAATTTTATTTCCTCAGCCAAAGTTCCCTAGGTAAACCTAGGTATTAAGACATAATAGATTTTTCATATAAATCAGTAACAATGGCCCTCTGCACACAAAAGTGACCCTGACCTCTTAAGAGTACAGCTGTTAACTTTTTATTTTACTAATGTCTATAAATTCCACTGAAATTTATCACTTGATCTTTCACGTCTCAGTGGCCTACACATGTGAGATAAGGCATGAAATCTTCTAAGTATCATGAATGATGAGAAAACAAATTTTAGTTTCTTTGACCCTTTAATATATGTGAAGTGACACTAATGAGATTTGCTCTCATTTCACCTTACTTGTATTATCTCATTTATAAGTGTGTGTTGAGGTGTAGATTATGAATGCATCTTTCTCTTGTGGCTTTAATTGAAAATATCTTTCCTCCATGTGTGTATTTTTGTTTATTGAGATTCTGTGAGCACTTAGGACTTCTGCCCCTACCTCCATGACAATAATATGGACGTTCAGGTTTAATAATATGTCTGTGGTGACTTATGTACTCAAGCAATGAGCAGAGCTGTGACTAAAACCCATTTCTATAGGGCTTCATCTTATTTACTCTTAATAAAATGAGTCACTCCACATCATTTGTCTGATACTAAGATAGCTATATTACGCAAGTCAGAAAGAAAAGAATTTTTTATTTCTCAAATAATGCTAGTAGCGTAGGTAACAGAGAGTGTAAATTGGGATACTTTCTATAGGACCTTTAAATATTTTTTAAAGCAAAACTTTTACTATATTAAAATTTCAAATTAATTACTTTATCAAAATTTTAAAGTACATATTTATTGGTCCAGCAGTCAAATATTTAGGTAAAATGATGTTCACTGCAGCTTTGGTTTTTAAAAGTAAAAATATTATAAAGCCATTCAAAAGAATGAAATAGATCTATATGGAATATATGAGAATTCATAATATTGTATGCAAAAACTGTCTTTGCAGAACAGTAAGCAAAATATTGTTTTATAATTTTAACAAAAAGAATGGATATTTGTGTGTGTGTGTGTGTGTTTGTGAAAGATATATCCCAAACCTTTAACAGTGAGTATTTAGGAGTGAATTGTAAATTGGTAGGAGAGAGAAAGTAGGAAACCTTCAGTTTTCATCTACATACTTTACAGTGCTCGGATTTTCACAAATATGCGGCTATCAACGTTATATTTGAACATATATAAAGATGCAAGCACACAAAAAATGTTAAGTGTATTAGATAAAATGCAATTTTCCAGGTTGTAACATATCCCAGACTTCTCTCACACAAGTGCACAGCACCACATAACTGGGAACAGAAAATGGGCAGCTCTGACCAGCATAAGGTCATCTCTAAGCCTAAACACTACAACTGATGGAAACAAATGCTACCTTTTACATACAATAAAAAAATGTTAAGTCACAGTAGTTGGTTGATAGTGCCAAAATCTCACCAGACGCAGTCAACCAAACCCAGGTTCATTTCATTCTCAGAATTTCATCTACATTTTCCCGAGATTTTAAATTGAATAATAGACTGACTGTGTGAACAAAATGCATGCATTTCTTTTATACTTTTAAAATAGCAATACAATCTGGGGAGACCCTGGTGAGGAAGCAGGGGGGCCAGCGGCAGCTGGGGAATGGGTGTTGTGAGAGATAGGGACTTAATGAGATAAGGGAATATGTATTTTTGTGAGGGGAGAAAACTTCATAACATTTTTCATAGGAAACATACACAAGAATAATGGAATAGATTATATCTTATGAAATGTGGCCCACAGTAAGTTACTGTTGCATGTCTTCCTCCCATAGAAAAGGAATGAATTGGAGACATTCACTTATAATGAAAATTGTCTGTATTTTTCTCAATTGAGAGACTTCATTGAGACTTCATAGAGTAGTTTTATTACATATTACATGGGAAGGAAAAAACACATTTTTTTGTTCCAATAACAACCTTTTATCAGACACAACAATACACCTCCAAAGCAGCTATATCAAAAAGAAACTGCTGAAGATTGAAATAGTCAAAGTGAAGTTTCTTTCCCAAGTAGCTTACCCTGCAGCTTTCTGCAAAGGAAGCAATGGCATATTTGGGGGGAAAACCGAAGCACCTCCTGCTACCACTGATCAGGGCGCAGCTTCTCTTGTTTGTGTGTGAATGTGTGTGTTCTTGTTGTTTGTTGCCGAATTTCCAAACTACTCATTAAAGAAAAGGAAAAGCAGAGAGAGAAAAAGAATGTGAACTTTCTGCTTTGTAATCGTCATGCTCTGGAGGCTTTGAAAAAGTAGCAGTCAGCTGATGTGTAAAGATAGAACAGACGCTGCACATTAACTGTATTTCAGTCTTACCAAGAATCCTGGCATCTCATGTTTTATTGCAACCTGTCATCTCACCCACATTTTCAAGGTGACCTCCACATCTTCTAGGTTCTCCTTCTCAAACAATGCTCATGTTTCTTCCTTTGAGCTGTTCCAAACACTTTTGAGCAGGCCTTTTAAGAGCTTTTTTCCATTTTTCCTCATAAAACCTGTCTTGACGTTTTCCCCAAAGTTCCTACTCAAGCAATACCAAGTGACAGCATTTCTACCAAAACCATTCCTTCCACTGATAATTCAATTTCAGTTTACATTGATTCCTCTTTAGTGACACTGACATACAATAGATTTGGGTTTTATGAATACTTTTGTTTGTGGCCAGCATCAGAATGAAGTGTTCTTCTTCCTATTATTTTTCCTGAGAAATAATCTGTGATTTCCTCTTTGTCCAGGAATTCTTTGGGAGATCTGTTTCAAATTCAAACAGCTAAGAAATTTTCAGTTATTTTTGTCATTTATTTCTGATATCTAAATGCTTTACTTTGTGGACTTTATTTAAATTTTCTTTCAGGCTAAGTACATGAGCAATTCTTGAAAATTTTCCACGGCTCTAAGAAAAGAATTTATATTCTTTCTTTGCTTGGTACGTTTGAAGAAATTCTTCCTCTGTGTAATAATGTGGAAATGAGGACTTTAGCCTCTAGCTTGGCCAAGAGCAAGCCACTGTCTTCTGCAAAGTTTACCAAAAAAATGAAAGGGATTCAGATCACCCGTGTAATTCCCCTGTATTTCTTCTGCAATCAGATAGATCACAGTCACACCCAGGACAAGATGCAACTAATGTGTTGGAAAGCTGGAGCTTCTCTCTCAGGTCAATAGAGACTTTGTAGGTGGCCATTAAACTCAACCAGTCACCAGTCCATCCTATGGGAAATTGACTCTGAATATTCACTGGAAGGACAGATGCTGAAGCTGAAGCTCCAGTACTTTGGCTACCTGGTGTGAAGAGCCAACTCATTGGAAAAGACCCTGATGCTGGGAAAGATTGAGGTCATGAGGAGAAGGATGAGATGGTTGGATGGAATCACTGACTCAACAGACATGAGTTTGAGCAAGCTCCGGGAGATAGTGAAGGACAGCAAAATCTGGCGTTCTGCAGTTCATGGGGTCGCAAAGAGTCAGACATGCCTGATCGACTGAAAAACAACCATTAAACCCTAGAGAGGGAAGTCCTCTTTGCTGCCAACTGCTCACCTACTGGAGAGGCAAGAGGCAAAAAGACCGCAGAATTTCTAAGAAAGCCTGGAAAACCTCAGAGCTTAGTCAGGATGGTTAAAGGTCACTACCTTTTCCTGACACAAAAGGAACGTGTGACTGCCTTCCTCTCAAGCCAACTCAGAGAATATTTTCCACTTTCACCTCCAAAACATTCCACGTCTGGCCTCCTAAGAATGCAAACCCTGCTTACACTTTTATCTCTGTCTTATAATGCAAAATTCTTAAGGTCATGAGTTTTATCTTTGAGCATGTTATATACAAGACTGACCACAGAGCTGGTGCTATTTAGTGGTTTCATATCATCATCATCGTTACCATTTTAAGTGTAGGTGTATATCAACCTGACAATTCAAATTTATAGGATAGATAAATGGAGAACATTTACTTACTTTACAAACAAGGTCTGCCCAGGGCTTATTATATCTCTCATTCCTCAAAGTTCTATCAACACAGAGTAGGACATTCCAGGAACACACATGATTTTATAAAGTAGAAAATGCAATCTAGATCAGATAAAAAATAAATGTGACTTTCCTTTCTGGGTTTCCCTTTTAAGGACATCTTCAAACAGGATATGTGTCCCGCTGCCTCTCCAGCATCCTCCCACCTTCACAGATAATTGAGAAACTTCTCCCATCAACATCCACACTTCTGGTCTATGTATAGTTTGGTCTCTCGCCCTAATCTTCACTCTTTGCTGTATATAATGGAAATTAAAACATGTTCTTCAATGCTAATGATCATCTTATAATTATAAATTATACACTGAGTGACTTTTATAAAAAGCTTACTCAAATGATGTATTATTCTTTCTGCAAAATCCTTTTTATTTGTTTTCAACTCGAGGGTTGCTCAGAGAAAGCAATGACACCCCACATCCCAGTACTTTTGCCTGGAAGATCCCATGGATGGAGGACTCTGGTGGGCTGCAGTCCATGGGGTCGCTAAGAGTCAGACACGACTGAGTGACTTCACTTTGACTTTTCACTTCCACGCATTGGAGAAGGAAATGGCAACCCACTCCAGTATTCTTGCCTGGAGAATCCCAGGGACGGGGGAGCCTGGTTGGCTGCCATCTATGGGGTCGCACAGAGTCGGACACGACTGAAGTGACTTAGCAGCTGCAGCAAAGGGTTGCTAGACTTCCCAGGTGGTGCTAATGGTAAAGAACCCACCTGCCAATGTAGGAGACGCAGGCAGGAGACTCGGGTTCTATCACTGGGCTGTAAAGATCCCCTGGAGGAGGGCATGGCAACCCACTCCAGTATTCTTGCCTGGAGAATCCCTAGGGACAGTGGAGCCTGGTGGGCTACAGTCCATAGGATTGCAATGAGTTGGACATGACTGAAGCAAAGGTTTGCTAGAGTCTCCTCTTTAGACCCACTGTTCTAGGAAATTCTGGGTGATTTTTGACGGGATCCAGATATATCAAAGTTTTGTGTTTTGTGTGTGTGTGTGTTGGGGGGGAGGGTGTGTTATTTGTTTATTTACTTCTCAGTAGACACCTGCTGCTGCTGCTGCTGCTAAATCGCTTCGGTCGTGTCCAACTCTGTGCGACCCCATAGACGGCAGCCCACCAGGCTCCCCCGTCCCTGGGATTCTCCAGGCAAGAACACTGGAGTGGGTTGCCATCTCCTTCTCCAATGCATCAAAGTGAAAAGTGAAAGTGAAGTCGCTTAGTTGTCTCCGACCCTCAGCGACCCCATGGACTGGAGCCTTCCAGGCTCCTCCGTCCATGGGATTTTCCAGGCAAGAGTACGGGAGTGGGGTGCCATTGCCTTCTCTGCAGTAGACATCTAGTGATTATTTTATTACATTTTAGACACCTGACATTGCAACAAGCACAATTAAATTGCATTCCTAAAAATTAAAAAAAAACCACTAATGATAAAAGTGAGATACCATTGATTCTGAGATGAACTGTCATTTCAATGTTCAAATGTAAAAGCATTGGTGATATACAAGTGATAAAATATAGATGTGATTGTTTTCCACTCTGTAGTGCAGACTTCAGGACTAGTTTTATTAGTACCATATCTTATATAGGGATTCTCAGGTGGCGCTACCAGTAAGAAATCCATTTCCCAAAGTAGGGGACACAGGAGACGTGGTTGGATCCCTGGGTTGGGAAGATCCCCTGCAGAAGGAAATGGCAACCCACTCCAGTATTCTTGGCTGGAGAACCCCATGGACAGAGGAGCCTGGTGGACAATAGTCCACAGAATTACAAAGAGTTGGATACGACTGATGCGATTTAGCACACACAGGGTTGAGACTGGTAACTGCCGCTGATCAGCTATGAGAGCTAAAAAAAGTCTTCTCCTCTCTCCAAGTTTCCCTTTGTAAACAAGGGCTGTTACCTGCCCTGACTGTATCATTCTAGTGCAACACAGGATAAAAAAAAAAATGACATAATAAATATGAAAGACCCTGTGAACTTTAAAATGCTGAGCGCCTGAAAGAGAAAATAAACAACCATTCTCCTGGGGACTGTCTAGTCTCATGATGCACTTTTCCTATCCTTTTCTTTTCTCTTCTGGCCCTGATATGCTGAGTATCTTTGGCCACTTTGGGATCTTGCCTACGGGTGGTAGTGGTTGGACTAATGTGGGATTCACAGATTGACAGTCCCCCCACCCCCAAGAACTAATTTTAAGTTAGGAATAGATGGGAATAAATGGTGAGAATACCTCAGTGGAGAAGGGGAAAATGAAGGTTCTGTGTGCCAGTTCAAGACTGTGATTAAAAACGCTGTCCTTGATACACACACCCCTCTCCTGCCACACAATTTTGAAACACACTACACTCACATGCTAGCCTACAGCCTGAACAATAAAATCACACTGTTCATGCACAAAGCATTTGCACATCTAAGAAACAGGCCCATTGTACATTTTTATTCATTTTATCCACATTTTTTGATAAACTCTATTTATGTAGGAAATGCCCACTCTTCAGACTGTTTCATAGATGCGATCTTTAAGTAATGGTCAATCCTATTTGTGGTACATTTACAGGAATCCTAGAATTTTCTAAACTAAAGGGGAGAATCTGCTGTTTAGCTAAGAAATCTGTTCAACTTAATACAGATTTTATACTTCCTTTCAAATTCCAGACTGGAGCTCTTCTTTTTCAGGTTTTCAGAAGTCAGGAAGCACTTATTTCTAACGAAGCTGTGAATGTAGTACGTATCTCTATTATTAAAGGCAAACAGCATCTTTCTTATATAATAGGAATATGAGTCATCAACTCTAAATCTGATCTGGTCCTAATTCAATTAAATCATTACATTCTTGCCTTGCACTGATTTTTTTGCCTACAGAAAACCATGCAGTGAATGTGTTAAATGGCCATTTTAAAATAGTATGTGCTTTCAAAGAGGCAAAAAAAAAAAACCCCTCACAATTTAATGCTAAAAAGGGGAATAAATTGCTGATCTTTTTTTTTTTTTTTTTAACAAATGGCCAGGAGGGTTATAATGTATTAGATTTTTTTTCCAGAGGTAATCTTAGATGTGGAGTGAATGAAGTGAAGTCTCTTATCAATCCATAACATCTGCCGCAGTGTCAAGTGATGAAATGGGCGACTCCAGAGCCCAAGACAGCTGGGACGGTTTTCTTAATGCAGGAGGGTATTGTGCAAACAAACAGACACTGATACGGTCTATGGTTGTCACAATTATTCAGGCTGGTGATACATCTTCCCGTATTAGCTGCTTGAGCAGTCCTATTTCTTTTAAAAGTAAACTACTGTATAACAATCACCATCCTGGCCTGTGAGTCAGTGGGTACAAATAGAATAAATACTCTGGAAATAAAAAATAAATATAAATTAAAATTTATCACCAGAGCAATAAACTGAAAAACAGATGCAAGCTGAAACAAAATAAGACAGAACACATAGAGCAAAAGGGAGGGGACAGAAGAAGCGAAAATAAATAAATAAACATTCAAAACACTAAAGAAAAACAAGATTTAATAGGAATTTTCTTTAGCTTCATCATGCTAGGGATTCATGTATATTTTAAGTGAAAGGTATGAAAAACAGTTAGTGCAGCTAATTTTAATTAACTCCTGCTTCTGCTGAGGTTTGTGATCAGCATTATAGGACCAGTTATTAAAAATGATGGGCCTAAGTTTTAAGCATAAATAAAGGTTCAAAAAAATTAAGAAAAGTATTCATCCAATAATTTATTATTTACATAAATCTATATCTAAAGAAGCTAAGAGAATTCAATTATTAGTGGAAGTTTGACTTCATCCAGATAAACATGTGGGTGGGTATGGAAATGTTCTGATTCTAATTGGAAATTTTACAGCCTGCACATGACTTCCAGTTCAGATACGATACAGCACATTCTCAGATGGATAACCTACTTTCAGATAAACAATCTGGAACCCACCTCAAGAGTTATTATATATTCAAGTTCTCTGTGCACCTGACACTAAGAACCACAGAAAGCAAGACTGCTTTCCTGAGCCCTCAAAGCCCATTTAATCTCATCTAATAATTGTGCCAATGTGAAAAGCACTATTGAAGAAGTAAAGATTTTCCTAACAGGCCATTTACTTTGGGCTCTGTGTTTATCATGTGAAGTTGGGTCTTTCTCTGTTACAAATATCCCTATGGTGGAATCCAAAATCAGCCAATTTCTGTTAAAAACAAAGCTATCTGAAGACCAAATAAAAGTGGAGAATTAGTTCAAATTACTCAACTTTTACTGAGACATATTGTTTCTTAAAAATAAGAATAACAAACCCCAAATATTCATTCAGATATTTTTATTTTAAATTTTACTAAGTGTGTACTGGTACAAATTTTGTAACACATTTTTTCCTGTGTATTCATTCATAATTAAGCCAAGTCCAAGTGACAGGAACGCTCCAAAATGCCTCAGTTGTTGTTTCTGTAAGGAATGAATCCTTCTTTATTCATCATTGTATCTTTCTCAACATATCACACTATGCCTGGTAAACGGTAGGTATTCATCAAATGCTGATTCAATTGATGCAATATTTTTTTTGGTTATTGATGAAGCCCAAATAAGCTCAACTATCTCAGAAGTCAGGTGAAATATTACAAGAATACTTCCTCTCTGACAATGGGACAGTCCTTGATTCATTCATTCATTCATCACTCCTTCATTCATTCAACAAATACTTGCTGAGTGTCTCCAGTATGACTTGCTCAAGTCAACATGTTAAAGATAAAACACTGAAACAGTGAACAAGACAGAAACATCTCCTGACTTCAGGAAGCTTAGAAAAGTCTCTCAGAAAAGACTGACGTTGAGCTGATGATCATGAATATCACAAAGGAGAAATTCAGGGAACTGTATATGTAAAAGGGAAACTCAGCCCACTTAGGCGGACGTTCTTTGGAACCATAGAAGGTTTCCCTAAGGAACTGGCCTTTCAGGTGAGGTTCTGAGAAGTAGGAGGTGTTAGATATGCAAAGGCTGGGTTGCAAGGATGTAATTCTAGCCAGAGAGAAAGGCAAAAACATGAAAGAGTAAGGCAAGTTTTTAAGCCTAAAAAAAAGCAGGTGTGATTAAGCACAGTGATATACGAAGAGGAAGCATGTGCATGGGGGGAGGAGTGGTTACACAAAATCAAGCTCAAAAGACAAACGCATCGCACAGAGATTTAGAACTGGAATGATATTCAAAATAGACAGCAATCACAAAAGTATAGATGTCAATCATACAGGAAAGACTCCCTATCTAATCTTAACCCTAAAAAACATCTGACATCTAATCTTAATCCTAAAAAACAAATCAGTGTAGCAATAGTTACATATATAGACATGGAGTACAGATCAAAACCTGGATCCCTATGGCCGAGCAGCCCAACTGGGCTTATTAGTTCAGCCATTATTCAAAACACTATATTTGTGGGTGTCTTTGATCATCACATGTTAGCTTTATCCTAACATAGTTGGTTACATGGCAACTAACAGAGACTGAATTACACCTTTTAGAAAATGACTTCAGTACATTCAGTAGCTCAGTCATGTCCCACTCTTTGCTACCCCATGGACTGCAGCACGCCAGGCCTTCCTGTCCATCAGCAAATCCTGGAGCTTACTCAAACTCATGTCCAGTGAGATGGTAATGCCATCCAACCATCTCATCCTCTGTCATCCCGTTCTCTTCCCACCTTCAATCTTTCCCAACATCAGGGTCTTTTCCAATGAGTTAGTTCTTCACATCAGGTGGCTGAAGTATTAGAGTTTCAGCTTCAGCATCAGTCCTTCCAATGAATATTCAGGACTGATTTCCTTTAGGATGGACTGGTTGGATCTCCTTGCCATCCAAGGGACACTCCTGAGTCTTCTCCACACCACAGTTCGAAAGCATCAATTCTTCGGCATTCAGCTTTCTTTATGGTCCAACTCTCACATCCATACATGACTATTGGAAAAAACCAAAGCTTTGACTACATATACTTTTGTCAACAAAGTAGTCTCTGCTTTTTAATATGCT
This sequence comes from Capricornis sumatraensis, assembly GCF_032405125.1. NCBI lineage: Eukaryota > Metazoa > Chordata > Mammalia > Artiodactyla > Bovidae > Capricornis > Capricornis sumatraensis. The sequence goes on from NC_091083.1 coordinate 17,257,240, forward strand.
GTCTAGGTTGATCATAGCTTTCTTCCAAGGGGCAAGCAACTTTAAATTTCAAGGCTGCAGTCACCATCTGAAGTGATTTTGGAGCCAAAAATAATAAAGTCTGTCACTGTTTCCATTGTTCCCTTACCTATTTGCCATGAAGTGACAGGACTAGATAGCATGATCTTCGTTTTCTGAATGTTGAACTTTAAGCCAACTTTTTCTCTCTCCCCTTTCACTTTCATCAAGAGGCTCTTTATTTCTCCTTCACTTTCTGCCACAGGGGTGGTGTCATCTACATATCTGAGGTTATTGATATTTCTCCCATTAATCTTGATTTCAGTTTGTGCTTCATCCAGTCCAGCATTTCTCATGATGTACCCTGCATATAATTTTAAAAGGCAGGGTGACAATATACAGCCTTGATGTACTTCTTTCCCTATTTGTGACTTACCTTGTCCATAAATATTTTGGTGGTGAATATCCAAATATTCATCACCTTTCAAGGGGTGAGGTCTGATAAATAGTACCCCAAAGAACCATTCCCAGAAATGTTTATATAATTGCAATAGAGGGAGACTATATAAATTAGGTGCCTGTTTATTTGTTTATGTATTTTTGACAGTCAAAAAGAAAGACTATTTGAGGTAGATACACTAGATAGAGGTCAGTGACCGCAGTTAATTCTTCCTCCCAAAAAGTCACCTTCTGTTATGTCTATATATAAAAACTATTTAATATGGCCTATGAGAAGGACTCTTTCAGTATGCATCAACTGTTTAACAGCTGTTGTCTGTTGTGGTTGGTTTGAGAAGACTTTGCAGAAATAGCTCTCTAAAGCTACCCGAACCCACGGCACTCTCCAGTCCCCTTACCTTGCTCTACTTTCGCTCCTTCCCGTAATACTTCTCATCTTATATCACACTTTGTAACTTATTGGCTTCTCTGGTACCTCAGCTGGTAGAGAATCTGCCTGCAATGCAGGAAACCTGGATTCAATCCCTGGGTTGGGAAGATCCCCTGGAGAAGGAAATGGCAAACCACTCCAGTATCCTTGCCTGGAAAATCCCATGGATACAGAGGAGCTTGGTGGGCTGCAGTCCATGGGGTTGCAAAGAGTTGGGCACAACTGAGTGACTGACACTTTCACTTGTAAATTATCAATTTACTCTCCTGTGTATTTACTGTATCTCCACATTGGAATGAAAGCTATTCATACACATAGGGAAGGACCTGCATCCGTGCTATTTTGTTGATGTATTCCAAACAATAGCAAAGAAAGGATTTCTTATCCTTTTGTAAGTGGAAGGAAACTGACACTAAATGAGTGACAGATGTGTGCCAATAATTTATATGCTTGTTAATTCTCCAAATAAAATTATGAGATAGTATTATTGTTAACATTTTTATATATCTTAACATTTCCAGCTTCACTCAGCTACATCCAAACCCCGAAATTATTCTAAATAATAGCACAATTCATTCATTGATTTGCCTATTTTTTAAATTTAGACATTCAAGTGTAAATATAAGCACTTAGGGAGCAGCTGCCACTGCTGCTTCTTAGTCACTCAGTCGTGTCTGACTCTGTCCAACCCAGTGGACTGTAGACTGCCAGGCTGCTCTGCCCACGGAATTCTCCAGGTAAGAATAGTAGCTGCTAAGTCGCTTTAGTTGTGTCCGACTGTGCGACCCCATAGACGACAGCCTACCAGGCTCCCTTGTCCCCAGGATTCTCCAGGCAAGAACACTGGAGTGGGTTGCCATTTCCTTCTCCAATGCATGAAAGTGAAAAGTGAAAGTGAAGGCGCTCAGTCGTGTCTGACTCTGTGCGACCCCATAGACGGCAGCCCACCAGGCTCTCCCTCCATGGGATTTTCCAGGCAAGAGTACTGGAGTGGGGTGCCAGTAGAGGGGGTAGCAATTCCCTTCTCCAGGGGATCTTTCTGACCCTAGGATTGAACCTGTGTCTCCTGCATTGCAGGCAGATTCTTTATCGCTGAACCACCAGGGGGGCCCTTAGGGAGCTATCTATTGTGTTTACAATGATATTCTCAGTGCTTTAAACATTAGCAACAGGGTTAAACATTCAATAAAGTACTGTTGAGTGAATGTGTGCTTAATGGTTGAAAATCGATTGTGTTCAAAACACTGCTGGATTCTATTCTCCAGGTGTATAATATTGAGCATGTTATATAAGATCTCATGTCATAAAGCCTTAGCCTCTAAAATGGAAAATATTGTATGCAATAATATATAAAAGAAAATTATAAACGGCTTCAGGGCGAGAGATGGAAACACTACCCATAAGAGCTTTCTTTGAAGAGGTAACAAGTGAGCCAGACACTGCAGAACAGATTGGATGCCAACACACCAAGTTCAGGAGTTAACAGGAAGTTTATGAATGATAAACAAGACAATATATTCGAAGATGCTGAAATGGAAACGCAAGGATAGTACATTCAGAGAACAGTAACTACTCTCAAAAAGTGTTCATTGTTCTCCAAACAGTGACACTGGATGTACCTGTATCATCTGTGATAAGCTATTTACATAGTTTCCATTCGGTGAATGACTATACATGAGGGACCGCTGAATCTACCAGAGAGTCCTTATCCTTCCTGATGACAATGGTATGGGGTGATGGAACTCTGTAATTTAGCATATTTCTTTGTTAGTGATTAAAAAATGATAGCTCTAAAGAGTTTTCCAGGGACATCCTATAGATATAGTTGAGCATGACCTCAGAAAATAAAAGGCTCATTTTTTGTTGTTGTTGTTTTGTTTCTACTTTGTAACTAACTCAACCAAATATCTGAATTGGTTATGCCAGGATGGCTAAGGTGTAATCATCCTCCTGAGTACCAACTCCTGACTTTGCTGCCCAGTTGTGTTTAGGATATAGGTGTTGGTAAGAGGGTGAATGAAACAGATTTAACTCACTTGGCATTTATTCACTTATTCACATAGCTACTCATGTTGAGTAGTTATGGTATGAGAGGCCATGTGCTAAGTGATGGTGATGCAAAGATAAATCAAATACAGTCTCTGACCTGAGAAGCCATCATCTGTGTAGGGCAGCCTCCCAACTCCATTAGTAAGAATCTTACTGAGTTAATCATGTACAAATCATAGTGCATGGATAGTTTTCAGACTAGGAAGATCTAACATGATCCAAAAGTTTGGAGCCAATTTAGCAAGTTCTAGATCAATTTGTTACATTCTTTTTTATATCTCTTAAAAGACACAGCTTTGGAAAAACCTGGAAAAAAATCTTTTGTACGTTAAAGCCAAATGCTGGCAGTTGGTCTCCCTTTCCTTTCTTTCTAATTGCTTTAATCCAATATTTACATTATGGCAAGACTAGTTAATATTAAAAAAAAAACCAGTTTCTCATAACCTAAGCATATAGAAAGTTTCTTTAATATTTGCGATGCTTTATGTTACATAATACTTCCTATACCAATATTTTATCTCTCTATACAACTGACTTATTTGTCATAAAATATGCAGCTTGCTTAAAATCTCTCCTTAAGTGGACTTGATGAAGATAGAATCTGGTAATCTAAGAAATTTTAAGCAAGCTTCATTATTTCTGAAAAGCAAACCTGGTTTTTTACATTGGTATTTATATCACCCAATTTCTATAACTGAAGATGCATTAGTAGACTTAAGAAGGTATGCCTCAAGTTCTCACAACGTAATTGAGAATCATTATTGAGTGGTTAAATCAGTTTTGTAGGTGAAAACTATTTATTTTTCAAATGCAAGATAGCATATTAGAATACAATAGCACAGAGGTGAAAAATACCAACTGCATTGCCCAGAGAAATCACAAGCTTTGTTTTATGAAACATTTTACAATGCGTCTATGTATGCTGAGTGAGGATATATATTTTCATTTTGGGAAACAGAATAGCTGGGAAAATGCTTCATTTAGGTACTGATAATTGAGAGTGATTGGAGGGAAGAATTATTTTGCTTCTAAATAGTTAGGATACTAGGGCTCTGGGCCGTGGAGGTCAATCACTTGGTAAAGATCTCGTCCTGGGTCTGCAGTGATAGTAGAAACGACAAGGTAATTGGTATTCTTTGAAATGGCTCCTGCAGGTGATTTCTCCACTGACTTTTTTTTTTCATATATGACAGAGTCTCCCACTATCTTTCTAAAACCAGAAATATATATTTCTTGCTTGAAATTAGGCATAAATTTGGCTTTTCTTTCCTCAAAGGAAAAAACAGACCACACTGGATTGGCATCACAGTATGTTTTGTTGCGTCCGTTTTGAAAGCTTTTATGGTACCGTCTATATTAGTTGTCCTTCTAACCTTTTATTTTGGTCACCTTTATCAGCATCAATAACTGATTACTTAGGGCTTTTCACTTTCGCTGGAATTTGCCAAATTCTGGGTAAATCGCCAGTTTCGAACATCATGGTCAAAAGTCTATACACAGCCAAACGATTCTCCCATCCATAATGTATTCTTGCTCTTTTAATTTCTTTGGACTGCAAAATTGTTGTTGCTGTTTTTTTAACCATATTCTCATTTGCTCTGAATCCATTTGTGTCTTGACATGAACCATGTCTAGTTAAAAAGTTAGAGACAGGAAATAAAGGATATTTCTTCCTCTTTTTCTCAGCCTCACCAGTTGCCCTTATATTTCATTGCTAGACATAATTATTACATCATTTAGGTCTCAATACAATGTCCAAGTCACTAAATCATGATAGCAAGCCACTGATAAAGTCTTTTGATTAGGCATGGACAGCTTCTGTAGATGTCAGCTTGTGTTCACTGCTGATATCTGTTAAACAATTCAGTTCTCTAGTAACTTTGTGTACTCATTCAGTTAATTACTGTCTGTAGAGTGTGGGGACGGAGTTGAGCTGATGGATGTCAGTTCCCTTTCAGGATGCTAAATAAATGACTGCACAAATTCTGAGGCTAGTAGATGATGTGAGGCTAGTAGGGTCATCTGTAGCTACTTTCTAATTTGCACAAGGAGGTCCAGGTAGTCACATCCCTTCTACCTTGTTTTGAGAGATCCTAACCCCTTCTGCAAAAACCCATGTCTTCACCAACCCATCATGATTCCCGGTATGACTATTAGAAATTTACTCCTATTAATTGACTGTTTTTTCAGGTATTGCCGAATAGACCACAAAAGTCCAAAAAATGTTAACAATTTATAAAGTCTTATAATCTCAAGAATAATGTGTTTGTTCCACTATTTCCTAGAAGGAATGATTTTGTGAAAAACAACATGTTTTTAGAAAAAGGTTTCGATTCTCATTCTGGATCTGCTATCTTCTAGCTACAGCACAGGTGGGCTCAAGTTATCCATCTGTAGGTCAAGGGATACTAAACGGGCTTGTGCCATCTGCCTTCCCCACGGGGCAGCTGTACGGATTAAATCAATTGGGATGGGGCAGGAATCAAGCAGTCTCATGCAGTGAAAAAGAGCACAGGGTCCTAGAGCGAGAACACCTGGGCTCCAGTTCCACCAAGGCACTAGACGCTGACTGGACAACCTCGCTTGCTCACTTACCTCATCAGGAGAATGGAGCTAGCAATAGTAACTGCCTATGGGTACGTGATGGTGAGAGAGACATATGTTCGTGTGTGTGCGCCACGTAGAGCAGCGCCAGAGCGCATAGAAAAGCGCAGCCAACCTTCCGGGTCTTACTGAGGGAGAACGCTTTGGGAGCTGAAAACGTAGCAGCCATATAGAAGGGCTTATGACTGCTGGAGATACACAGTGCCCTGCGAAGAGGAAACAATCCTCGTAAGTCTGATGGAGCAAGTTTGAGAAAGTAGATCGGAGGAATGAAAAGCAGATCTGGATAATGTTTTACAATGGGGAGGTCTGGGTCCCCAAAAGCAATGAGAAATAATTCAGAAAAGAGGACGCAGATTTGAAGCACAGTGGCAATCAGAGAAGACTGACAGAAGGCATCCACATAACAATTTAGAGTTGGCTCACATTCTATCTGCTTTCTCCTATGCAATGGAAAATGCATCAGGACATAATGAGAAAGTTTTTAGAGGTAAAAAAAGAATTTCAACACTTTACATGTATATTTATCTTCTCATGTCACATTTTAGCTTACCTCATCCTACCAGGAGTCATTCTGATAAAAGAAGTCTGAAAATGACAGACACTTTAAAAAAAAAAAAACCAACTACGGGAAATTGCACAAATAAAGGTACGTTTTTCTTCAAAGTAAACATCTTCATTCAATTATAATAATGAAATAAACCTTTTTTATAAACACGATAAATATAAAAGCATAATAAATAACTTAATCAGTTATTCCAAATAGTACTGCAATTGCTCAAAATATTTTTAAAACTTTTTTTCTCAAATCACATTCAGAGTCAGTTTTCAGCTACAGGAAGAAATCAGTCATATTAGCTTAATAGCTATATTATTATTTCATTGTATTCTTTTCATCAGTTGGTTTACCTCTTTTAAAGGTTTCTATGTTTGTGTTAAGGCTAACAACCAAATGTCTTTTCTCTTGTGATCAATGATCTCTTTTCTTCCCAAAGAATTTATTTAATTCAATGATCAAACAACTTTCTTTCTGTACATGTCCAGATATTAAACACTTTAATTTTTGTGGGTCATCTTGATTATCACAATTACTCAACTGGTGTAGCCTGAAAGCAGTCAGGGATTATATGTATTAATAAATGAACAGGTATTTCTAATACAATTTTATTTACAAGAGCAGGTGCTGGGATGGAATTTTACCATCTCAAATACTGATGAGAATAATCTGCCTTTCATTCAGTGAAAGTGGAAGTCACTCAGTTGTGTCCAACTTTTTGCAACCCCATGGACTGTATAATCCATGGAATTCTCTAGGCCAGAATACTGGAGTGGTTAACCCTCCCCTTTTCCAGGGGAATCTTCCCAAACCAGGGATCAAACCCAGGTCTCCCGCATTGCAGGCAGATTCTTTATGGCTGAGCCACCAAAACAAAGATTAAATAATGATGCAACATGGTACGTCATTATTGTATCGTAGGCCTGATATACCGTATGCCTGCAAGACATTCCTCTCATCCCTTCCCAGCAACTGTAACGCAGAGGAAATCACATGAGCTTGGACCAGCAGGCTGTGCAAGTTCTGGCACCAATTAGCAATGCAGTTCTCTGAGGTTCAGATCTCTCATCTGTAAAATGGGGCCAGCTTTTATTACCCTACAGGACTCTTAGGAAACTTAAATATGACAAAGTATGCACAGTTTCTGCTCAGAGAAATGATTTTTTTAAAATAGCTGTTTCAAACTCTCTCTGAGGATTTCCATTTCAAAGTCTTGTCTGAAATCTTCATATCCCAAAAGGCAGTTAAATCACTGTTATTATTTCTTATCAACAGGAGCAGATTTTGAAATTCCCAACTGTTTTTTTTTTTTTTTTAACTAAAAATCAGGTTCCAGGAGAGAGAAATTAGGATGCCTTTTCCTCACATCTCAAGGAACTTTATAACTAAAATCCCAAGTGTCAAGATTAGCCCATCATTCTCACTTTACAGGTAAAGAACCTGAGCCTCCTAGAGATTAGATGACATGCCCAGTCCCTCAGTGACTCAGGGATAGGGTCAGACAAGGACTCCATGCTCAGGACTCTCACTTCCAAATTTTCATGCTGTAACATGCGGTCACTCCAGCTTAGTGGCTGTCACTCCAAGCGAGCTTCAGGGCAGGCTCTGCACTCTTTGGGTCCTCTGGTTACACAAGTCAGAGCTGACAAATGCAGAGTTATTTAAGTCATTTATGTATATTGCAAAGGAAATGGCCCTGGCCAAATGCAGAGAAGAAAGTGCAGTACATGGGGAGGAGACCCACTGCGTTTCCGCCACATCAAGTGAGGCATTTAGATGATAGACTGGTTGACATCTATTGCTTGAGATAGGGTTTCAGTGACATCACCGAATGCGTGCACGGGCATTCCATAGGCGGGCCCATGACACTCGACACAGTGTTCTTCCCCGCTGATAGAACTTAGAAAATGTCACCGCACAAACTGTGTGGCCTATACGGCATTTTGAAGACACCAGACAATGGCATGGCATTTTAAGCTGCTGAGAGCAAGCCACACGGCGTCTACACTACACACATCCTAAATAACACCCCTGTCTTGTTCTGCCCTTCCCTCTCCTGTTTGCTCTCAGTCATCCTTACTCCTATTACTGGTCTAGTTCTATATTTTGCCCCTTCTTCAGCTCAACTTGACTGGAGCTTCATTAACATGAAATCCTCATACTCTTTAAAGCCTTTGAATACTCTCTTTTTGTCTTGGTTCTCCTTTTCAGTATAACTTTTCATAGTAACAGACATATAGGAATCAAGATGCTCTTCAAATAATCTTCCAAACAAAGAAAAACCTTCTTGGTTGTTAGGATTAGAATCGTTCGTGTTTTGTTTGCGTGTAAGAGGGTATAGATATGTACGTATTGGACGCATATGACATTTTTGTCCTTGTCAGTGTATCCTAAATGCTGATTATATATTGTGCACTTACCAAAGGCCATCTCCGTAAATAAGAGGTTTTAAAAATACAATTTTTAAAATGGTAGTGTGTACATTTTATTGTTGAAAAAATCTCAGTTGAACTAAACTTATAGAATTCGGCATCCATGTTTGAAATGACTGATGTTAAAGTATACTCTTAAAATACACTTATTTTTACATGGATATATTTTATATACCAATTTGCTTTTTCTGCTTTCTTTCACATTTTTCCCTCCCCTTTGGATTAAAATATTCTGGCAATTATATCTGCAATAAAAATCAAACATAAAAACCATGTATATTTTTAAGGAGAACAATGAATTTACCTTTGCTTTCTCTCTCATTTATGTTTTCAAAGAGTCTACTGTATTCTAAAGACACGTGTTATCTGACATGTGACTGAGGAATCATGAGAAGTGTAGACCCTATGTTAGCCATTTTATACCGCTGCATTTTTTTCGACGTGTAAAAATCTGTCTGAGAATTTCGAGTGAGGAGGCACACAGATGATGTTAAGTGGCTTGTGGCCTGGCCAAGCTGCCACTCCATCACAGGCTCTCATCCCAGCAGCACAGTTTCCATTAGGATGTTTCCATCAGGATCAAGTTCCTCTTCAGGGATAAGAGCTGATCATTGTGTCTCCCTGTTCTTCATAAAGGCAGCTTGAGAAAGCCCATAATCAGCAGAGTTATCAGTAGCTGATTTAGTCCCTCCTAAATGTATTGGTAAAAGACAGATCTGTGGGTCATTTTAGCCACTCATTCCTGACACTCCCTGTCTCCACAGGCCCACCCCCCACCCCACCAATGTCTCTTTCTACTAATGTGCTTAGTATCCATAATATCTGGTGCCAGTTTAACTTCATTCTGAGGCTTCACAATCATACTCCTGCCCTCTAATTCTAAATCAAGATTTCATCAAGTGTAACAGAGTACTGAATGAAAAAGCACAGTATTTATTAAAAATTAAAACAACCTCCACACCCCCAAATCCCACACAACTTAAAGTATCCAAATAATGAAACAGGAATATTTGGGTTTCAATTATCTAAGTGATATTCCCAATAATTTACTGTAACTTGATGGTATAAAAAAGTTTTAAAAGAAAGAAAGGACAAAGTATAGAAATAATTAACTTTTAGGAATTTATTCATTATTATAATTTATTCTTTTTCCCTGTTGCATCTTGAGCTACGATCTTAAACCTATTTGCCATCCAAATCTATAAAAGACCAGTGATTTTAGTGTCAGTATCCATATTTTAATACTTGCTTGAGCCTATTGATCTCAGATAAATTATAGTTCTAATATTTGTAAGTTTTGGGAGCTTCTTTGGTTTTATTAAACATTTTTGTTTTGATGAAATAATTTATGTCAAATGTAACCTTGTATTCATTATCAATTCTTGATCTAAAGTTGAAGGTATATCTGTTATGCTGAATTTGGTAGCATTTTGGAATTCAGTCAGAAGGACTGAAAATGGAAGATAGGAAAATTTGGAAGATAAATCTTACTAATTCAAGAAAGACCTGATCTAATACAGTAAAGAATGAGGATATATGGCAAAGGTGAGTGACAATTACAATTTGAAATTTATTTCCACTAGCCCTTTGTAAAGAATCTTGTTCTACTTGACTTGGTAATGAGACAAAAGTTTTTGAAAGACCAGGCTCTGAAAATATTTGTGAACACAATAAGGAAACGAAAGAAAAAAGAACAATCTGAAAGCCAATAGGTGCTAAAAAGGGAGGAAAAAAAGGAACATTATAACCCCTTTTCAAAGGTCTTCTAATGTACAATATTTAAATACAAACAGTAACTAGTGTTACACCAGCTGCTCTCAGGTTTGCAAAATATATCAAAGTACAGCATATTGGAATGAGTCCTGAGTTTCCATTTACTTTATCTATCCAGACACATCAATTCTTTTTACTCCAGCCTGATAAAGTGGAACTGCAGCAGACAAATGAGCTAGTGGAGCTGACATAATGTGTTTGTCACAAAGAAGCGCTGGATAAAAAAGCATGACTTTGATCCTCAATGAGGTTACTATTTTACAGTACCATGAATTTAATTTTAGCTTGATGCCTTAAGTCACCGTTCACTGTTAATTGGCCAAAGATTATTCTCATTTCATCTTCAACTGTCAAAAGGTTAATTTCTGCAATCCTTATACAAGTAAAACTCCACCCTTCACCCAAAAAATGAAGATAAAATTTACATGCAAAGAGCTGATTTATGATCTTTTAACATGATAAAAACTGCCCTGGGTTGATGGCAAGAGTCAAACTAGTAGGCTGGTGACAACTGCTCACAAACTCAAGGTGTAAGTTTATAATTTTAAAGAAGGCTTGATTTGTATTTAAATGACAATACTTGCCAGACATTTGCCAGAAAATTATAGACTGACTGAATATATTTTAATGAAAATTTCAGATGATAAAAGCCATTCTTTTTTTTTTTCATAATGACTTGAATATTTTTGAAAGTAAAGCTTTTGGTTTGAGTTTTGAACAGCATGAAACATTTTCCTATTTCCTCACTGTGTTCCTTTATCCATGTAAATTAATTCCACAATTTTCCTTAGCTCATCAGACAAATAGAAATACCACAGGTGGAATCTGGCCCTGGTGAATAGGCACAGGGAAAATACAAAATCAATCCTCTGAGCAGATAAGTAAACACTGCCTTGAACAATCATAATGGGGAGGAAGATTTTTTCCTTTGATACTTGGTACTGCAGCCTCACAGATTTTTTTTCTTTTAATTTCTTTAGAGTTTGTAGATTATTAGCTCAACAAATAAAGAAGTGAACTGCAATGAATTAAAATTGGTATTGTGAACTCAAATGAATAAATTAATCCCAGTCTGGCCATAAAGCACATGTTAACATAATGAGGTACAAGTAGGAGAAAAATATTGTCCTCGCCAGCAATCGTTAACAATTAAATATATATATATATATCTCCAATCAAATGTTTGGTTGAAATATACTGAAGAGATTATACTACTGTCATATTGCAAAGTTATATTTATACTCTAAACAGGGTTAATGACTGCTTAGTAAAATAATTAAAGTAACATGCCTGCTCATGCTCCCCTAAATAATCTTTTTACAGTATATTTTTTGGATGATAGACAGCAATCTTTATAACACACATCTCCATCTCTCAATAAAGATGACTATCTCTGTTAATGATAGAGAACAATATTTACAACACGCCTCTCCATCTCTTTTCACCATAACTTGAGTTACAGCCACCTTTTTGACCCTCCAGAAATCTCCCTACAGACTCTGCAAAGCCTGTCAGCAGTGTCAGTTTCCTCTTTGCTAGATGCACCCAGGTTGACAGGGGTGCAGAGGTGAATGGGGTTTTTAGGTGACAAGATATCAGAAGGCCCAGAGAAATAACTATACCTAAAAGGGAAGTGAGGTTTACCACGTGGAGGGCCCTTGACTGCTCCTGGCCAAGAGAGCTGGGCCATGAAGAAAAGGCCACTGCAACCCTCTTATTCTCCACCATCAGTTGGTAAGATTTGGTTAGCCGATGAGTGCTTTAAAGCTAGGAGAAGGCAATGGCACCCCACTCCAGTATTCTTGCCTGGAAAATCCTATGGACAGAGGAGCCTGGTAGGCTGCAGTCCATGGGGTCGCCAAGAGTCGGACACAACTGAGTGACTTCACTTTCACTTTTCACTTTCATGCATTGGAGAGGGAATGGCACTCCAGTGTTCTTGCCTGGAGTATCCCAGGGATGGGGGAGCCTGGTGGGCTGCCGTCTATGGGGTCGCACAGAGTCGGACACGACTGAAGTGACTTAGCAGCAGCAGCAGCTTTAAAGTTAAGTCTGTCTGTCTCACCAATACAGTAGAGCAGGATTCATTTTGAGTTAATTTCTGAAGCGAGATTAGATAATGAGAAGAAAAGAAAGCTCAAAGTCAATGTTAATGTATGTCCTAAGATTTCTGGGAAGCTTAAAGCAATGCAGCAGTTGTTATCTGCTGGTGTCTAAGTTCTTTAAGGATGTATGAACCCGGTGTGTCACTATTTCCCACCGGCATTACCTGTTAGCCGACTGATGCTGAGGACCAAGATGACTATGGGCAGATAGCCAACTGCCCCCAGTGCAAAACCCTACAGGACATCAATGATGGACACCAGTAGTAGCCACAGACAAAACAGCTTTGCCTTCTGTTAACCTGGCAGAACATTAACCAAAGACGTTCTGTGTGTCCATGGGGAAGGAGAATGAAACAATAAAGCCCGAACAAGCTGAAGCAAGTTGAGAGATGACTCGGGGCCAAGGAGGCAACAAGCGTCATGCCAGACTCATGCTCCAGGGTATTGTGCTAATGCCCAGCTTTCTATCTGGTTGAGTGAGTCTGGCCTAGTAAATGGATTGCTTCCAGCTTTTCATGCAGTTTCATCTCTGTCCCTCATTAAGTAGCAAAAACATCCTGTTGGTAAAGGCTATGGTCAGTGGAGAAAGCTTCTCTGGGCTGTATTTGGGAATATAACTCATGGAAAAATGAAACTGCTATTCCTAAAGTTCCACACGACTCTGAGATGCTGGTTATCAACTGATAGTAATAAAATAGAGCCTACTGTCCTCATGAAACTTCTGTGAAAGCAGTCAATACTATGTTAATTTTGTCAAGTTTAGATTTGAGGCCACAGGAGAATATACAACTTATCTCAAAGTCACTCAGCTAGAAAGTGGCAAAATAAGGACTTGAACCCAGGCCTTTTATGTCTGGTTCCTTGCTGTTTCCAGTGTATCCTACTGTTACTGCTTCTGTCAGATTTCCTAGAATTCAGCCAAGACAAACCACTGGACTTGGAATTAGCAAGGCTGATAGCACAGAAACCACAGAAAGAACTTGAGAACAGTATAGAAATTCTGTTCTCTTTATGTGATGCTATGGGTGAGACAAACAAGACAAGTAACCAACTTCACATGAGAAGAGGTAGGAGGGGCTGTTTATTTCATTCATTCTTTTAATGTAGAAATATTAACATTAGTAAGAAAGTCATCTAAAAACAAGTAAATATGTGGGCATATTAAACAAGAAAACAAAATCTATGCCTTTAAAAAAAAATCTATACATTCATTGAAAAATATAATTAGACTCAGATGAAATCAATAGTCCTCCAAAAGATAATAGAATATAAAAACTACCTATTATAACCTCATATCCAGGGAAATGTGAGGTAAATAAGTATGGCTTTGAACTCATTTAATGGTTTTAGGGTGAAGCCTGACATCTGGTGGCCTCCCCAAATACTACATGCTTATTTGAAAATGGAGGTGTTTTTGATTGTTATGCTTGCACTACCATTCTCCGTATATGATTAGGAAACATTTCAAAAAATCTGATCCCAGTTGTTAACAAATGTAAGGATTAACATGTTGCATATTTATTTCAGGAGTCAGATTATATTGATAATTGTAATCTGGGTTTAACTAGGAAGTTAACAGTAAGGTCTTTTACCAACAATATCCTCAAAGTTTAAGACAAGGGTGTGCTATATAGGTTCAGCTGTCACACAGTGAAACACTTTATCGGTTACTAAACTGCATGTTCGGAGAAGGCAATGGAAACCCACTCCAGCACTCTTGCCTGGAAAATCCCATGGACGGAGGAGCCTGGTAGGCTGCAGTCCATGAGGTCTCGAAGTCGGACACGACTGAGCGACTTCACTTTCAGTTTTCACTTTCATGCATTGGAGAAGGAAATGGCAACCCACTCCAGTGTTCTTGCCTGGAGAATCTCAGGGACGGGGGAGCCTGGTGGGCTGCCGTCTATGGGGTCACACAGAGTCAGACACGACTGAAGCGACTTAGCAGCAGCAGCAAACTGCATGTTCACACGTTCCACTCCATGGTGCAAGGTGATATGGATGATTCTAATGAGATTTCGGCATTGTCTTTCAGGTTCCTCCACCAGAAGGGTTGGTGCAATTGAACTCAGGTATTGCTAATAAGGCAAAGACGATGAGAAAAGCCTTGTAGAAAAAGCATAGGCATTGCATAAAGGCCGGGGGAAGAGCCAAGTCGTATTTAAACAGAAATGTCAGGCCCTTCTGTACACGCAGGTGATATCAAACTCTGCTGCAAAGTACATTCTGGATTTAGCCAAGACATTTTCCTTGTCATTTTAGACCAATAACAATATAAAGCAAACAACCCTTCTGATTTTCCTAGAAGATACTGTGTTCGGTACAGGAATTATTTTCAGCCTTTTAAATATTCTTCTGTGTTTGAAATGATACTTTTTCTATGAATCTTTCATAAAATTACATATCAGAAACATTGTATATTAAAAATCAGTAGATTAGGTTAAAAGCATTTTTTTTTTCAGAACAGACTACTGTGAGATATGTATATTTACCTTTGAAATCTACTAATTATACATAGGCAATTACTGAACACAGAAATTATCACAAAAGGTTTATATCTCAATGTGCTTGACTCTAAAACAGGGTGCACGCTTGTCCTCAGTTGCTCAGTCGTGTCTGACTCTTTGAGACCAGTGGATTGTAGCCGATAGGCTCCTCAGTCTATGGGATTCTTCAGGCAAAAATACTGGTGTGGGTTGCCATTTCTTACTCCAGGGGAACTTTCTAACTCAGGAATCTAACCCTCATTTCTTGTGCCTCCTGAATTGGCAGGTGGATTCTATACTACTGAGCAAGCTGGCCCTAGGGGAAAAGTAAGCAAGCATGCCTATTATAAAACAAATTGTGGCAGACAGTGACATCTTGTGGATAAAATGATCACAAATTTAACAAGGTTTCCTTAAATATGCTTAAAGTACAAGCAAAGTTTAAATACATTTAATAAATGTATTAGGTTAACACTGTTTGGGTTTTTTTTTTTTTAAAGTTGGTTATTTGGGATTGCTGCTGCTGCTGCTGCTGCTGCTACTGCTAAGTCTCTTCAATCGTGTCCGACTCTGTGTGACCCCATAGATGGCAGCCCA